>NW_027037649.1:5000-21296 GCF_034236695.1 Oncorhynchus nerka | reverse complement strand
CCCAGTCTGTCTCCTCCCTTTACTCCCCAGTCTGTCTCCTCTCTTTACTCCCCAGTCTGCCTCCTCTCTTTACTCCCCAGTCTGTCTCCTCTCTTTACTCCCCAGTCTGTCTCCTCTCTTTACTCCCCAGTCTGTCTCCTCTCTTTACTCCCCAGTCTGCCTCCTCTCTTTACTCCCCAGTCTGTCTCCTAACTTTACTCCCCAGTCTGCCTCCTCTCTTTACTCCCCAGTCTGTCTCCTCTCTTTACTCCCCAGTCTGCCTCCTCTCTTTACTCCCCAGTCTGTCTCCTCTCTTTACTCCCCAGTCTGTCTCCTCTCTTTACTCCCCAGTCTGTCTCCTCTCTTTACTCCCCAGTCTGCCTCCTCTCTTTACTCCCCATTCTGTCTCCTCTCTTTACTCCCCAGTCTGCCTCCTCTCTTTACCTCCCAGTCTGTCTCCTCTCTTTACTCCCCAGTCTGTCTCCTCTCTATACTCCCCAGTCTGTCTCCTCTCTATACTCCCTAGTCTGTCTCCTCTCTTTACTCCCCAGTCTGTCTCCTCTCTATACTCCCCAGTCTGTCTCCTCTCTATACTCCCCAGTCTGCCTCCTCTCTTTACTCCCTAGTCTGTCTCCTCTCTTTACCTCCCAGTCTGTCTCCTCTTTTTACTCCCCAGTCTGTCTCCAATCTTTACTCCCCAGTCTGTCTCCTCTCTTTACTCCCCAGTCTCTCTCCTCTCTTTACCTCCCAGTCTGTCTCCTCTCTCTACTCCCCAGTCTGCCTCCTCTCTTTACTCCCCAGTCTGTCTCCTCTCTTTACTCCCCAGTCTGTCTCCTCTCTATACTCCCCAGTCTGTCTCCTCTCTCTACTCCCCAGTCTGCCTCCTCTCTTTACTCTCCCAGTCTGTCTCCTCTCTTTACTCCCCAGTCTGTCTCCTCTCTTTACCTCCCAGTCTGTCTCCTCTCTTTACTCCCCAGTCTGTCTCCTCTCTATACTCCCCAGTCTGTCTCCTCTCTTTACTCCCCAGTCTGTCTCCTCTCTTTACTCCCCAGTCTGTCTCCTCTCTTTACTCCCCAGTCTGTCTCCTCTCTTTACTCCCCAGTCTGTCTCCTCTCTTTACTCCCCCGTCTGTCTCCTCTCTTTACCTCCCAGTCTGTCTCCTCTCTTTACTCCCCAGTCTGTCTCCTCTCTTTACTCCCCAGTCTGTCTCCTCCCTTTACTCCCCAGTCTGTCTCCTCTCTTTACTCCCCAGTCTGTCTCCTCTCTTTACTCCCCAGTCTGTCTCCTCTCTTTACTCCCCAGTCTGTCTCCTCTACTCCCCAGTCTGTCTCCTCTCTTTACTCCCCAGTCTGTCTCCTCTCTTTACTCCCCAGTCTGTCTCCTCTCTTTACTCCCCAGTCTGCCTCCTCTCTATACTCCCCAGTCTGTCTCCTCTCTTTACTCCCCAGTCTGCCTCCTCTCTTTACTCCCAGTCTGTCTCCTCTCTCTACTCCCCAGTCTGTCTCCTCTCTTTACTCCCCAGTCTGTCTCCTCTCTTTACTCTCCTCACTACTCCACCAAAGACATTGGTTTTAGCAACCATTTTTACAGAGGTACACTTCTACATATTAGGCTGGGGTCTGGTTTCCCGGAGGACCGGCCAGCAGGCTGAGAGGGAGGAGAGAGAGGAGTTGGAGGCTGGTGCTGTGTTAAGCTGGCTGTGAATATGATTAGGAGCCCAAACCCGGATTTAGATGCTCCCCATGAGCTCAGCTATAAATACTGTGGAGGACTGGCACTCCCGTCAACACAACGCCACACCAAAGCCAACTGGATCCTAGGCTGTTTTTCAAATGGAACACTATTCCCTATGTAGTGCACAGCTTTTAACCAGGACCTATAGGACACAGACCTATTCTGGCTTTGAGGTTTGAGCACCTGCGTTGGAGAACTGTTTATGAGCTGAGAGGATCTGTTTTCCTTACTGGCAACAGTGATTGTTGGAAAGTCTAAAATGTTATGTTAGTAGCCAGCAGTTGTTCTTCATGAAAACGATTTAAACAAAAAGGTAAATGCTCTTGAAAAATAAAAAATAAGTGTAGCTCGCAGTGGCTGTTACTCACTAGCGTTACCCAGTTATACACTTATTTTTCTGCGAGGAAAACTTTTCTCCATTCATCTAAGCCTCAACTCAAAGTTTAAAAGCAGTACAGAGGGCACTTCATTCAGTAAAGGACATTCAACCACCATAATACAACGCGTCATATGTCAGAGATCGGCCCCGGACAGGTTTAGCCTGCTCTCTCTCTCTCTCTATCCAGGAAAGACAAACAGTACCCCTTCCAACAGCTGAGTGCTGAGTTGGTGTTTTCTTTAACAGTGGTGGCTCATTAAAGAGAAGAGGTGGAACTAAACAGCCCCAGGCCTTGAATACAGCACCAGGCCTGAAATACAGCACCAGGCCTGCAATACAGCACCAGGCCTGCAATACAGCACCATGCCTGAAATACAGCACCAGGCCTTGAATACAACACCAGGCCTTGAATACAGCACCAGGCCTTTAATACAACACCAGTCCTTAAATACAGCACCAGGCCTGAAATACAGCACCAGGCCTTAAATACAGCATCAGGCCTTTAATACAACACCATGCCTTTAATACAGCACCAGGCCTTTAATACAGCACCAGGCCTTTAATACAACACGAGGCCTTAAATACAGCACCAGGCCTTTAATACAACACCAGGCCTTGATTACAGCACCAGGCCTAAAATACAGCACCAGGCCTTTAATAAAGCACCAGGCCTGAAATACAGCACCAGGCCTTGAATACAACACCAGGCCTTTAATACAGCACCAGGCCTTTAATACAGCACCAGGCCTTAAATACAGCACCAGGCCTTTAATAAAGCACCAGGCCTGAAATACAGCACCAGGCCTTGAATACAACACCAGGCCTTTAATACAGCACCAGGCCTGAAATACAGGACCAGGCCTTAAATACAGCACCAGGCCTGAAATACAGCACCAGGCCTTAAATACAGCGCCAGGCTTTAAATACAGCACCAGGCCTTTAATACAGCACCAGGCTATAAATACAGCACCAGGCCTGCAATACAGCACCAGGCCTTAAACACAGCACCCAGCCTTTAATACAGCACCAGGCCTGAAATACAGCACCAGGCCTGCAATACAGCACCAGGCCTCAAATACAACACCATGCCTTACATACAGCACCAGGCCTACAATACAGCACCAGGCCTTAAATACAGCACCAGGCCTTGAATACAGTACCAGACCTTAAATACAGCACCAGGCCTTAAATACAGCGCCAGGCTTTAAATACAGCACCAGGCCTTTAATACAGCACCAGGCTATAAATACAGCACCAGGCCTACAATACAGCACCAGGCCTACAATACAGCACCAGGCCTGAAATACAGCACCAGGCCTTAAATACAGCGCCAGGCTTTAAATACAGCACCAGGCCTTTAATACAGCACCAGGCTATAAATACAGCACCAGGCCTACAATACAGCACCAGGCCTTAAATACAGCACCAGGCCTTGAATACAGCACCAGGCCTTAAATACAGCACCAGGCCTTGATACAGCACCAGACCTTAAATACAGCACCAGGCCTTAAATACAGCACCAGGCCTGCAATACAGCACCAGGCCTTAAATACAGCCTGGTTGAAAGTAGTCCACAACATAAGGAATAGGGTTCCAATTGAGATACAACCATATAAAGAACAGGGTTCCATTTGGGATACAAACATATAAGGAATAAGGGTCCATTCGGATACAACCATATAAGGAACAGGGTTCCATTTGGGATACAAACATATAAGGAATAGGGTTCCATTTGGGATATAACCCAATAAGGAACAGAGTTCCATTCTGATACAACCATATAAGAGATAGGGTTTCATTTGGGATACAACCATATAAGGAACAGGGTTCCATTCGGATACAACCGTATAAGGAACAGGGTTCCATTCGGATACAACCATATAAGGAATAGTGTTCCATTTGGGACGTAACCTTGGACGTATGGTGACTGATACACAGAGATACAGTGGCTTGCGAAAGTGTTCACCCCCTTTGACATTTTTCCTATTTTGTTGCCTTCCACCTGGAATTAAAACATTTTTGGGGGGGTTTTGTATCATTTGATTCACACAACATGCCTACCATTTCGAATTGGTACAAACAAGATATTAGGCAAAAAAAAAAAAAAAAACTTGAGCATGCATAACTATTCACCCCCCACGAAGTCAATACCTTGTAGAGCCACCTTTTGCAGCAATTACAGCCTCAAGCCTCTTGGGGTATGTCTCTATAAGCTTGGCACATCTAGCTACTGGGATGTTTGCCCATTCTTCAGGGCAAAACTCCTCCAGCTCCTTTAAGTTGGATAGGTTCCACTGGTGTACAGAAATGTTTTTTAAGTCATTCAACAGATTCTCAATTGGATTGAGGCATGGGCTTTGACTAGGCCATTACAAGACATTTAAATGTTTCAGCCTTAAATCACTCGAGTGTAGCTTTAGCAGTATGCCTAGGGTCATTATCCTGCTGGAAGGTGAACCTCCGTCCCAGTCTCAAATCTCTGAAAGGCTGCAACAGGTTTCCCTCAGTTTCCCAGTCCCTGCCGATGAAAAACATCGGGATGGTGTCTCGGGGTGATGAGAGGTGTTGGGTTTGCGCCAGAAATATCATTTTTCTTGATGGCTAAAAAGCTGAATTTTAGTCTCATCTGACCAGAGTACCTTATTCCGTATGTTTGGGGAGGTTTCAGGTGTCTCCGGAAGGTGGTGATTGACTCCGCTGTCCTGGCGTCGTGATGGAGTTTGTTCCACCATTGGGGGGCCAGAGTACCTTATTCCGTATGTTTGGGGAGGTTTCAGGTGTCTCCGGAAGGTGGTGATTGACTCCGCTGTCCTGGCGTCGTGATGGAGTTTGTTCCACCATTGGGGGGCCAGAGTACCTTATTCCGTATGTTTGGGATGTTTCTCCCACATGCCTTTTAGGAGAAGACCAAACGTGTTTGCTTATTTTTATCCTTAAGCTGCGGCTTTTGTCTGGGTACTCTACAGTAAAGCCCAGTTCTGTGGAGTGTACGGCTTAAAGTGGTCCTATGAACAGATACTCCAATCTCTGCTGTGGAGCTTTGCAGCTCCTTCAGGGTTATCTTTGGTCTCTTTGTTGCTTCTCTGATTAATGCCCTCTCTTGTCTGGTCTGTGAGTTTTGGTGGGCTGCCCTCTCTTGTCTGGTCTGTGAGTTTTGGTGGGCGGCCCTCTCTTGTCTGGTCTGTGAGTTTTGGTGGGCGGCCCTCTCTTGTCTGGTCTGTGAGTTTTGGTGGGCGGCCCTCTCTTGTCTGGTCTGTGAGTTTTGGTGGGCGGCCAGCCTTGTCTGGTCCGTGAGTTTTGGTGGGAGGCCCTCCTTGTCTGGTCTGTTTTGGTGGGAGGCCCTCTCTTGTCTGGTCTATGAGTTTTGGTCGGTGGCCCTCCTTGTCTGGTCTGTGAGTTTTGGTGGGAGGCCCTCCTTGTCTGGTCTGTTTTGGTGGGAGGCCCTCCTTGTCTGGTCTGTTTTGGTGGGAGGCCCTCTCTTGTCTGGTCTGTTTTGGTGCGAGGCCCTCTCTTGTCTGGTCTGTGAGTTTTGGTGGGAGGCCCTCTCTTGTCTGGTCTGTGAGTTTTGGTGGGAGGCCCTCTCTTGTCTGGTCTGTGAGTTTTGGTGGGAGGCCCTCTCTTGTCTGATCTGTGAGTTTTGGTGGGAGGCCCTCTCTTGTCTGATCTGTGAGTTTTGGTGGGAGGCCCTCTCTTGTCTGATCTGTGAGTTTTGGTGGGAGGCCCTCTCTTGTCTGGTCTGTTTTGGTGGGAGGCCCTCTCTTGTCTGGTCTGTGAGTTTTGGTGGGAGGCCCTCTCTTGTCTGGTCTGTTTTGGTGGGAGGCCCTCTCTTGTCTGGTCTGTTTTGGTGTCTTATTCTTTCTATTTAATAATAATGGATTTATTGGTGCTCCGTGGGATGTTCAAAGTTTCTGACATTTTTTTACAACCCAACCCTGATCTGTACTTCTCCACAACCTCGTCCCTGACCTGTATGGAGAGCTCCTTGGTCTTCATGGTGCCGCTTGCTTGGTGGTGCCCCTTGCTTTAGTGGTGTTGCAGACTCTGGTGCCTTTCAGAATAGGTGTGTGTATATATACTGAGATCATGTGACACTTATATTGAACACAGGTGGACATGATTTAACTAATTATGTGACTTCTGAAGGTAACTGGTTGCACCAGATCTTATTTAGGGGCTTCATAGTAAAGGGGTGAATACATATACACTTCATAGTAAAGGGGGTGAATACATATACACACACCACTTAAAAGTTTTTTTCATTTCATTTCACTTCACCATTTGGGACTATTTTGTGTCTGTCCATTACATGAAATCCAAATAAAAATCCATTTAATTTACAGGTTGTAATGAAACAGAATAGGAAAAATGCCAAGGGGGATGAATACTTTTGCGGCGCCGTATATCATACAGCTGGGCATTGAGATTTACAGTAATGAACCCAAATGTGCCGTGTGTCTCGGAGGGCAGCGAGAAGCCTCTGTCTTTAGTCCAAATGGCACACTATTCCCTACATAGTGCACTACTTTTGAACAGAGCCCTATGGGTCCTGGTCAAAAGTAGTGCACTACATAGGGAACAGGATACCATTTGGAATACACACTCTCTCTCTCTAGGCCCACTCAGGGAGATGAATGTTCAGTTGACAGCTGACCTTGTCTACCATGCAGAGAAGGACACTAGCTAGGCTCGTGAACCAGAGCCATTTGGGAGATAACAGTGTTGTGCCTCTCAGCCTCTGTTTAGCTCCCCTCGTTCCAATTATTCAAAGGAGGGTGGAGGGAGGGAGGGAGGGAGGGAGGGAGGGAAGGAAGGAGAGAGGGGGCCTTTTTTAATTTCCACTTTTTTGTTGCAATTCCACTCCCTGTAAGAAACTATTGTTCTACTTCCTATTCACCTCCTCGGCAACACAGAGAGAGAGATGACTTGGGAATTGTGGGTTGAAGTGTGGATTGAACTACATTATGGTTTATTATATGAAGTAATTAGTCTAGTTAGATTCAATTAGTCCATTTGGATTACGTTCCGTACAGTTATCAACGGAAGTGGTTCACGTCGTGTAATATAATAGCAATATAAGGATCAGGTTCGGAGAAGCTCTCTAGAAAGATTCACAGTTTAGCAGAAAATGCCTCCATTTACAATCATATAAATGATTTGTAAAATATGCGGTAAACAGTTCAAATGTTTGCGTGTCTCTCTCTTTCTCTACAGTGTATCTCTGGTGGGATCCAGGTATTTCCTTCTTCCTCACTTGTGTGTTTCGATTAGTTAGATTCAGTTTTTTTTTCTCAGATAGTGTGTTTGAGTATAGAAATATAAATATAGAAAGTATTTGAAACTTCTCATATCACTTCAATACATTATATTCTTCTACCAACAAACTAGAATCACCCAGATATTGATACTATCTTGAATGGAACCCTTTTCCCTATATAGTGCACTTCTTTTGCCCAGACGTAGTGCACTATATAGGGATAAGGTTGCCATTTGGGACTTTTATTTATTTAAATAAACATATTATTTAACCTTTGTTGAACTACACAGTCATTGTATCGGTAGAGTTTTTAATGAGGAATGAGTCCACTGATAAAGGCCCAACACCCCTGACCTCTGACCTCTAGACTCTAACCAGGTCAGCACAGAGAGGGGGGTTTTGGGTTCCTTGTAGCAGGTTAGCGTTTTTCGTCATTCAGCTTGTTCTGCAGGCATCTCTGCAGAGTGGACAATAGCTGGCACAGCCACAAAGTCATACATTTTAAACCTAACTCGAATCTTAAGCACACTGCTAACCCTAACCCTAACCCTAGCCCTTAACCCTAACCCCTAACCCCTAACCCCTAACAACTAACCATAATCCTAACCCTTATCCCTAACCCTAACCCTAACCTTAAATGTATAATTTGGCCAATAATGTCTTCGCAACTTGCCTATCTAAGGGGAAGTCGCTCAGTTCTGCCTCCAGGACAAGACTCATGACAATAGGATAGGAAGAACGGATCTGGAGGGGATGGCTGCCATTTTACTCCTAACCAATTGTGCCATTTTGTGTGGATTTTTTGTTGTTGCATTGTTTGTAACTTATTTTGTACATAATGTTGATGCTCGTCTATTACGACCGAGAAGAGCTTCTGGATATCAGAACAGCGATTACTCACCTCGAACTGGACTAAGATTTTTTTCTTTAACCTCTTCAGTCGACCCTCTACTTTTTTGAACATTCTGTTAAAAATCGCGCAACATTTCAGCGCCCTGCTACTCATGCCAGGAATATAGTATATGCATTTGCTTAGTCTGTGTGGATAGAAAACACTCAGACGTTTAAAAAACTGGTTAAATCACTGCTGTGGCTTTACCAGAACGGCATTTACATCGAAAAGCACAGGAAAAACTGATCACTGAAAATGGGGAAAATATATCCATGCGCTACTTGAACCCATTGATAAACGTGAACCACAATTAATTGCCTGAGGTTGCAGTACCTACAGCTTCCACAGGGTGTCTAGAGTCTTGTCATTTCCCTTCGAGTTTTTTCTTGGTCAAACACATACAGGACACCGTATCTAATCCGGTCTGGGACCGGATATTTTCGTTGAGTTTCTAGCCGGACATTTTTCCAGACGGACAGCTAATGATCTTTACATCGCCTCCTGATGAATTTTATCGCTTATTAACGTTTACTAATACCTAAAGTTGCATTACAAACGTATTTCGAAGTGTTTTGTGAAAGTTTATCGTCGACTTTTTGAATTTTAAAAAATGACGTTACGTTTTGAAACAATGTTTTTTTCGTTTATCACACAGTCTACATATAACGATATCTAGGCTTTATATGGACCGATTTAATCGAAATAAAGACCCAAATAGTGTTTATGGGACATCTAGGAGTGCCAACAAAGAAGATGGTGAAAGGTAATGAATGTTTTCTATTTTATTGTGCGGTTTGTGTAACGCCGAAATGCTAATTATTTTGTTTACGTCCCCTGTGGGTCTTTTGGGGTGTTGCATGCTATCAGATAATAGCTTCTCATGCTTTCGCCGAAAAGCATTTTAAAAATCTGACTTGTTGCCTGGATTCACAACGAGTGTAGCTTTAATTCGATACCCTGCATGTGTATTTTAATGAACTTTTGAGTTTTAACTAATACTATTAGCATTTAGCGTAGCGCATTTGCATTTCCAGAGCTCTAGTTGGGACGCAAGCGTCCCGAGTAGAAGCAACAGGTTAATGAGTGAGAGAGGAAGGAGATAATGTTGCTCCCAGACAAGACCCAAATCCCAGTCATTCACATGATGAAAGATAAGGAAATACTGTGGGCGGAGATCAGGGTGAGAATTTGTCGGTGAGTGAATAATCCGCCTCTACCATCCGTTCTATTAGCCAACGTCACTAGAGAATAAACTGGATGAGCTCCGTTCGAGACCATCCTAACAACGGGACATGAAAAAAATGTAATATCTTATGTTTCAGCGAGTCGTGGCTGAACGACGATAATAAACAGTTGGCTGGGTTTTCCTGCATCGGCAGGACAGAACAGCTACGTCTTTTAAGACCATAAGTGTTTATTTGTCAATAACAGCTGGCAGACTATGTCTAATATTAAGGTGGTCTCGAGGTATTGCTCACCTGATGATAAGCTGTGGACCATATTATCTACCAAGAGATCATCTCATCTATATTTTTGGTAGCCGTCTATTTACCACCACAAACCGATGTTGGCACTAAGACCTCACTCAATGAGCTGTCTAAAACCATAAGCAAACAAGATCATTTTCACCCAGAAGGCGGCGCTCCTAGTGGCCGGAGGTTTTAATGCAGGCAAACTTAAATCCGTTTTTACATCATTTCTACCAGCATGTCACATGTGCAACCAGAGGGGGGAAAAACTAGGCCACCTTTAACTCCACACAAAGAGAAGCCGAACAAAGCTCTCCCTCGCACTCCATTTGGAAAATCTGACCATCATTTGATCTTCCTGATTCCTGCTTATAAGCACAAACTAAAGCAGGAAGTACCAGTGACTCGCTCATTACGGAAGTGGTCAGATGACGGAGATGCTAAGCCAAAGGACTGTTTTGCTAGCATAGTTGGAATATGTTCCAGGATTCATCCAATGGCTTTGAGGAGTAGAACTGTTAAGGCTCCATGGATTGATGAGGAATTTAAAAAACTGTATGGTTGAAAGAGATGTGGCAAAGGTAGTGGCTAATAAGTCTGGCTGCACATCTGACTGATAAATTGAGAAATTATTTGACTGAACTCAACAAAAAGAAGAAGAAACTTGACTATGAAGCCAAGATCAATGATATAAAGAATGATTGGAGAGAAAAAAAAACTTTGGAATACTTTAAAGGAAATTATGGGCAGAACGACAAATTCAGATCCATCTTTCATCGAATCAGATGGCTTATTCATCACCAAACCATAGGAAGTTGCCAATTATTTTAATTAATGATCATTTCATTGGCAAGGTGGGCAAACTTAGACAGGAAATGCCAACAACAAACAGTGAGCCATTGTATTCATGCATAAAGAAAACAAATAATGAAAGAAAAGCAGTGCGAGTTTGAATTTTGTAAAGTTAGTGTGGGGAGAGATGGAAAAAATATTGTTATCGATCAATAATGACAAACCTCCTTGCATTGACAACTTAGATGGAAAGATACTGAGGATGGTAGCTGACTCTATATCCACTCCTATTTGTCGAGAGGAATGTCTTTGTCCTCAGGCCTGGAGGGAAGCCAAAGTAATTCTACTACCCACGGGTGGTAAAGCGGCCATTACTGGTTCTAACAGCAGCCATATCAGCTTGCTACCAGGTCTTAGCAAACTGTTGGAAAAAATATTGTTTGACCAAATACAATGGTATTTCTCTGTAAACAAATTAGCAACAGACTTTCAGCAAGGCTTATAGAGAAGGGTACTCAACATGCACTGCACTGACACAAATGACTGATGATTGGTTGATTGAAATTGATAATAATAGGATTGTGGGAGTGGTACTGTTAGATTTCAATGCAGCCTTTGATGTTTATTGACCATAACCTGTTGTTGAGAGCTTGTGTGTTGTGGCTTTTCAACCTCTGCCATATGGTGGATTCAGAGCTATCTATCTAATAGAGCTCAACTCTTTTATGGAAGCTTCTCTAATGTCAAACATGTAAAGTGTGGTGTACCGCAGGGCAGCTCTCTAGGCCCTCTACTCTTTTCTCTTTTTATTTTTTTACCAATGATCTGCCAATGGCATTAAACAAAGCATGTGTGTCCATGTATGCTGATGATTCAACCGTATACGCATCAGCAACCACAGCTAATGAAGTCACTGAAACTCTTAACAAAGAGTTGCAGTCTGTTTTGGAATGGGTGGCCAGTAATTAATTGGTACTGAACATCTCTAGAACTTAGAGTGTTGTATTTGGTATAAATCATTCTTTAAATTCTAGACCTCAGCTGAATGTGGTAATGAATGGTGTGGCTGTTGAACAAGTTGATGAGACTAAATGACTTGGCGTTACCTTAGATTGTAATCTGTCATGGTTAAAACATTTATATTCAGTGGTTGTAAAGATGGAGAGAGGTCTGGCCGTAATAAAGAGATGCTCTGATTGTTTGACACTACACTCCAAAAAGCAAGTTCTGCATGCTCTAGTTTTATCTTATCTTGATTATTGTCCAGTCGTGTGGTCCAGTGCTGCAAGGAAATACCTA
The DNA here is from genome assembly GCF_034236695.1 of Oncorhynchus nerka. Lineage (NCBI taxonomy): Eukaryota > Metazoa > Chordata > Actinopteri > Salmoniformes > Salmonidae > Oncorhynchus > Oncorhynchus nerka. Next base: position 9,498 of record NW_027037649.1, on the reverse strand, counting down.
GTTACGCTGCAGCTGGCCCAGAACAGAGCAGCACGTTTTGCTCTTTATCGTATTCAGAGGGCTGATATAAATACTATGCATGCCAGTCTCTCTTGGCTAAGAGTTGAGGAGAGACTGACTGCATCATTTCTTCTTTTTATAAGAATCATTCATGTTGAAATTGTTTGCGTAGTCAACTTACACACATCTCTGACACACACACTTATCCCACCAGACATGCCACCAGGGGTCTTTTCACAAATCCAGAACAAATTCAAGAAAACATAAAGTATTATAAAGAGCAGTTATTGCATGGAACTTCCTTCCATCTCATGTTGCTCAAATAAACAGCAAACCTGGTTTCAACAAACAGATAAAGCAACACCTCGCGGCACAACGCCTCTCCCCTATTTGAACTAGATAGTTTGTGTGTATGAATTGATATGTAGGCTCAGTGTGCCTTTATTTTTTTTTTATATAGCTCTGTCCTTGAGCTGTTCTTGTCTATTGATGTTCTGTATTATGCCATTCTGTATTATGTTTCATGTTCTGTGTTCTGTGTTCTGTTTTCTGTGTTCTGTGTTCTTGTCTATTGATGTTCTGTATTATGTCATTCTGTATTATGTTTCATGTTCTGTGTTCTGTGTTCTGTGTTCTTGTCTAATGTCATTCTGTATTATGTCATTCTGTATGATGTCATTCTGTATTATGTCATTCTGTATAATGTCATTCTGTATTATGTCATTCTGTATAATGATGTTCTGTATAATGATGTTCTGTATTATGTCATTCTGTATTATGTCATTCTGTATAATGATGTTCTGTATAATGATGTTCTGTATTATGTCATTCTGTATTATGTCATTCTGTATTATGTCATTCTGTATTATGTCATTCTGTATTATGTCATTCTGTATTATGTCATTCTGTATTATGTCATTCTGTATGATGTCATTCTGTATTATGTCATTCTGTATTATGTCATTCTGTATGATGTCATTCTGTATTATGTCATTCTGTATGATGTCATTCTGTATTATGTCATTCTGTATAATGATGTTCTGTATTATGTCATTCTGTATTATGTCATTCTGTATGATGTCATTCTGTATAATGTCATTCTGTATTATGTCATTCTGTATTATGTCATTCTGTATAATGATGTTCTGTATTATGTCATTCTGTATAATGATGTTCTGTATTATGTCATTCTGTATAACGTCATTCTGTATAATGTCATTCTGTATTATGTCATTCTGTATTATGTCATTCTGTATAATGTCATTCTGTATAATGTCATTCTGTATTATGTCATTCTGTATAATGTCATTCTGTATAATGTCATTCTGTATTATGTCATTCTGTATTATGTCATTCTGTATAATGTCATTCTGTATTATGTCATTCTGTATTATGTCATTCTGTATTATGTCATTCTGTATTATGTTTCCTGTTTTGTGTTTCCTGTTTTGTGTGGAGCCCCAGGAAGACTAGCTACTGCTTTTGCAACTGCTAATGGGGATCCTAATAATGTATCAAATACCACCTCAGTCACCGGATTTAAGTGCATCGAATATGTCGTCCCCCACAGTGACTGTATGTACATGCCCGAACAACAAGCCATGGATTACAGGCGACACCCGCGCTGAGCTAAAGGGTAGAGCTGTCGCTTTCAAGGAGCGGGACTCCAACCCGGGAAGATTATAAGAAATCCCGCTATGCCCTCCGACGAACCGTCAAACAGGCAAAGCTTCAATACAGGACTAAGATTGAATCGTACTACACCGGCTCCGATGCTCGTCAGATGTGGCAGAGCTTGCAAACCATTACAGACTACTAAGGGAAGCACAGCCGAGAGCTGCCCAGTGACACGAGCCTACCAGATGAGCTAAACTACTTCTATGCTCGCTTCGAGGCAAATAACACTGAAACATGCATGGCAGCACTAGCTGTTCCAGACGACGAGGTGATCACGCTCTCCGCAGCCGATGTGAGTAAGACCTTTAGACAGGTCAACATTCACAAGGCCGCAAGGCCAGATAGATTACCAAGATGTGTACTCCGACCGTGCGCTGACCAACTGGCAAGAGTTTTCACTGACATTTTCAACCTCTCCCTGTCTGACTTGGTAATACAGACCACCATAGCAGACCACCATAGTCCCTGTGCCCAAGAACACTGAGGTAACCTGCCTAAACGACTATCGATCCGTAGCGCTCTCATCTGTAGCCTTGAAGTGCTTTGAAGAGCTGGTCAACACTCACATCTCCACCCTTTTCCCACCTCAATTTGCATACTGCCCCAACAGATCCACAGATGATACAATCTCTATTGCAGTCCACACTGCCCTTTCACACTTGGACAAAAGGAACACATATTCATTGACTACAGCTCAGTGTTCAACACCGTAGCGCCCTCAAAGCACATCATTATTATTCCTATCCTAGGAATACCTAGGATAGGATAAAGTAATCCTTCTCCCCCCCCCCCTTAAAAGACCTAGATGCACTATTGTAAAGTGGCTGTTCCACTGGATGTCATAAGGTGAAAGCACCAATTTGTAAGTCGCTCTGGATAAGAGCGTCTGCTAAATGACTTAAATGTAAATGTAAATGTAATCACGAAGCTACGGACCCTGTGACTAAAGATCTCCCTCTGCAACTGGATCCTGGACTTCCTGACGGGCCGCCCCCTCAGGTGGTAAGGGTAGGTATCTACACATCCGCCATACTGATCCTTAAAACGGGACTCCTCAGGCGTGCGTGCTCAGTCCCCTCCTGTACTCCCTGTTCACCCATGACTGCATGGCCATGCACGACCCCAACACCGTCATTAAGTTTGCTGACGACACAACAGCAACGACACCGTCATTAAGTTTGCTGATCACCAACAACAACGAGACCTGGCCATGTAGTTCCAGGACAACAACCTCTCCCTCAATGTGTTAAAGACTAAATAGATGATTGTGGACTACAGGAAAATGAGGACATAGCCACGCCCCCATTCTCACCGACGGGGCTGTAGTGGAGCAGGTTGAGAGCTTCAGGTTCCTTGGTGTCCACATCAATAACTAACTAACATGGTCCAAGCACACCAAGACTGTGTTGAAGAGGACACGACAAAGCCTATTCCCCTCAGAAGACTAATAAGATTTGGCATGGGTCCTCAGATCCTCAAAAGGTTCTACAGCTGCACCATCAAGAGAATCCTGACTGGTTGCCTCACTGCCTGGTATGGCAACTGCTCGGCCTCTGACCGCAAGGCACTACAAGAGGTTAGTGCGTACGGACAAGTACATCACTTGGACCAAGCTTCCTGCCATCCAGGACCTCTATACCAGGCGGTGTCCGAGGAAGGCCCAGAATATTGTCAAAGACTCCAGCCACCCTAGTCATAGACTGTTCTCTCTGCTACCCCACGGCAAGCAGTACCGGAGCGCCAAGTCTAGATCTAATCGGCTTCTAAACAGCTTCTAACCCCAAGCCATAAGACTACTGAACATCTAAACAAATGACTACCCAGACTATTAGCATTGTGTGCCTCCTCTCCTATACTGCTGCTACTCTCTGTTATTATCTATGCATAAGTCACTTTAATACCTCTACCTACATGTACATTTGACCTCAAATACCTTGACTAACCGATGCACCTGTACCGGTACACCCTGTATATAGCCTCCACATTGACTCTGCACCGGTACCCCTGTATATAGCCTCCACAATGACTCTGTACCGTAACACCCTGTATATATATAGCCTCCACATTGACTCTGTACCGTAACACCCTGTATATAGCCTCCACATTGACTCTGTACCGTAACACCCTGTATATAGCCTCCACAATGACTCTGTACCGTAACACCCTGTATATAGCCTCCACATTGACTCTGTACCGTAACACCCTGTATATATATAGCCTCCACATTGACTCTGTACCGGTACCCCCTGTATATAGCCTCCACATTGACTCTGTACCGGTACCCCCTGTATATAGCCTCCACAATGACTCTGTACCGTAACACCCTGTATATATATAGCCTCCACATTGACTCTGTACCGTAACACCCTGTATATAGCCTCCACATTGACTCTGTACCGTAACACCCTGTATATAGCCTCCACAATGACTCTGTACCGTAACACCCTGTATATAGCCTCCACATTGACTCTGTACCGTAACACCCTGTATATATATAGCCTCCACATTGACTCTGTACCGGTACCCCCTGTATATAGCCTCCACATTGACTCTGTACCGGTACCCTTGTATATAGCCTCCACATTGACTCTGTACCGGTACCCCTGTATATAGCCTCCACATTGACTCTGTACCGGTACCCCCTGTATATAGCCTCTACATTGACTCTGTACCGGTACCCCCTGTATATAGCCTCCACATTGACTCTCTACTGTAACACCCTGTATATAGCCTCCACATTGACTCTGTACCGTAAAACCATGTATATATGTGACAAATTACATTTGATTTTGCAACAGTATCTATATAGCAGGGAGCTGTC
>NW_027037648.1:12500-21296 GCF_034236695.1 Oncorhynchus nerka | reverse complement strand
GTCAAATTGTGTTTATTCCAAGATGGTAATGAAGTCAAATTGTGTTTATTCCAAGATGGTAATGAAGTCAAATTGTGTTTATTCCAAGATGGTAATGAAGTCAAATTGTGCTTTATTCCAAGATGGCAATGAAGTCAAATTGTGTTTATTCCAAGATGGTAATGATGTCAAAATTGGGTTTATTCCAAGATGGTAATGATGTCAAATTGGGTTTATTCCAAGATGGTAATGATGTCAAATTGTGTTTATTCCAAGATGGTAATGAAGTCAAATTGTGTTTATTCCAAGATGGTAATGAAGTCAAATTGTGTTTATTCCAAGATGGTAATGGATGTCAAATCTGTGTTTATTCCAAGATGGTAATGAAGTCAAATTGTGTTTATTCCAAGATGGTAATGTGATGTCAAATTGTGTTTATTCCAGCATGGTAATGAAGTCAAATTGTGTTTATTCCAAGATGGTAATGATGTCAAATTGTGTTTTGTCTCAAGATGGTCAAATTGTGTTTATTCAAGATGGTAATGATGTCAAATTGTGTTTATTCCAAGATGGTAATCAAATTGATTCCAAGATGGTAATGATGTCAAATTGTGTTTATTCCAAGATGGTAATGAAAATTGTGTTTATTCAAATTGATGTTGTGTTTATTCAAGATGGTAATGAAGTCAAATTGTGTTTATTCAAGATGGTAATGAAGTCAAATTGTGTTTATTCAAGATGGTAATGAAGTCAAATTGTGTTTATTCCAAGATGGTAATGAAGTCAAATTGTGTTTATTCCAAGATGGTAATGAAGTCAAATTGTGTTTATTCCAAGATGGTAATGATGTCAAATTGTGTTTATTCCAAGATGGTAATGAAGTCAAATTGTGTTTATTCCAAGATGGTAATGAAGTCAAATTGTGTTTATTCAAGATGGTAATGATGTCAAATTGTGTTTATTCCAAGATGGTAATGAAGTCAAATTGTGTTTATTCAAGATGGTAATGATGTCAAATTTTGTTTTATTCCAGATGGTAATGAAGTCAAATTGTGTTTTATTCCAAGATGGTAATGAAGTCAAATTGTGTTTATTCCAAGATGGTAATGATGTCAAATTGTGTTTATTCCAAGATGGTAATGATGTCAAATTGTGTTTATTCCAAGATGGTAATGATGTCAAATTGTGTTTATTCCAAGATGGTAATGATGTCAAATTGTGTTTATTCCAAGATGGTAATGATGTCAAATTGTGTTTATTCCAAGATGGTAATGATGTCAAATTGTGTTTATTCCAAGATGGTAATGATGTCAAATTGTGTTTATTCCAAGATGGTAATGATGTCAAATTGTGTTTATTCCAAGATGGTAATGATGTCAAATTGTGTTTATTCCAAGATGGTAATGATGTCAAATTCCTGGACGATAATTCCATTGTCAAATGATTTATACATAAAGGGAGATATTTTTTCTTTTAGCTTAATTTTTTGTGTGTGTAATCATTAAGATTTAGTTTAAAAACAAACATACTCTGAAACTCATAGGCTTCGATACAACCTGATATGACATTTGAATGTGTTCAAGACCTCTATTTTTGGTAAAAAAAAAAAAATGTTCTTAAACCTTTGTGTTTGGCTGTGACCAGGGTTTGGTGGAGGCCTCAGTGTACCTCAGTGGGGCTCTGATGAGGGGAGGACGGCTCATCGTTAACGACTGTGACCAGGGTTTGGTGGAGGCCTCAGTGTACCTCAGTGTACCTCTGATGAGGGGAGGACAGCTCATCGTTAATGGCTGTGACCAGGGTTTGGTGGAGGCCTCAGTGTACCTCAGTGTACCTCTGATGAGGGGAGGACGGCTCGTCGTTAACGGCTGTGACCAGGGTTTGGTGGAGGTCTCAGTGTACCTCAGTGTACCTCTGATGAGGGGAGGACGGCTCATCGTTAATGGCTGTGACCAGGGTTTGGTGGAGGCCTCAGTGGGGCGCTGATGAGGGGAGGACGGCTCATCGTTAATGGCTGTGACCAGGGTTTGGTGGAGGCCTCAGTGGGGCTCTGATGAGGGGAGGACGGCTCATCGTTAATGGCTGTGACCAGGGTTTGGTGGAGGCCTCAGTGTACCTCTGATGAGGGGAGGACGGCTCATCGTTAACGGCTGTGACCAGGGTTTGGTGGAGGCCCTCAGTGTACCTCAGTGGGGCGCTGATGAGGGGAGGACGGCTCATCGTTAACGGCTGTGACCAGGGTTTGGTGGAGGCCTCAGTGGGGCTCTGATGAGGGGAGGACGGCTCATCGTTAACGGCTGTGACCAGGGTTTGGTGGAGGCCTCAGTGTACCTCAGTGGGGTGCTGATGAGGGGAGGACAGCTCATCGTTAATGACTGTGACCAGGGTTTGGTGGAGGCCTCAGTGTACCTCAGTGGGGCTCTGATGAGGGGAGGACGGCTCGTCGTTAACGGCTGTGACCAGGGTTTGGTGGAGGCCTCAGTGGGGCGCTGATGAGGGGAGGACGGCTCATCGTTAATGGCTGACCAGGGTTTGGTGGAGGCCTCAGTGTACCTCAGTGTACCTCTGATGAGGGGAGGACGGCTCATCGTTAACGGCTGTGACCAGGGTTTGGTGGAGGCCTCAGTGTACCTCAGTGTACCTCTGATGAGGGGAGGACGGCTCATCGTTAATGACTGTGACCAGGGTTTGGTGGAGGCCTCAGTGTACCTCAGTGTACCTCTGATGAGGGGAGGACGGCTCATCGTTAATGGCTGTGACCAGGGTTTGGTGGAGGTCTCAGTGTACCTCAGTGTACCTCTGATGAGGGGAGGACGGCTCATCGTTAACGGCTGTGACCAGGGTTTGGTGGAGGCCTCAGTGTGCCTCAGTGGGGCTCTGATGAGGGGAGGACGGCTCATCGTTAATGGCTGACCAGGGTTTGGTGGAGGCCTCAGTGTACCTCTGATGAGGGGAGGACGGCTCATCGTTAATGACTGTGACCAGGGTTTGGTGGAGGTCTCAGTGTACCTCAGTGGGGCTCTGATGAGGGGAGGACGGCTCATCGTTAATGACTGTGACCAGGGTTTGGTGGAGGCCTCAGTGTACCTCTGATGAGGGGAGGACGGCTCATCGTTAATGTCTGTGACCAGGGTTGCGAATGGAACGGCACCAAACACACGGACAACATCGTTGATACCGTTCCCCTGATTCTGCTCCAGCCATTACAACCAGACCGTCCTCCCCAATCAAGGTGTCACCAACCTCCTGTGATGCACCTTGCACAATATGCATTTTCACTGTATAATCCGACTTCTTGATGTCTATATCACGGGCGGTATCACTGTATAATCCGACTTCTCGATGTCTATATCACGGCGGTAAGGTATCACTGTATAATCCGACTTCTTGATGTCTATATCACGGCGGTAAGGTATCACTGTATAATCCGACTTCTTGATGTCTATATCACGGCGGTAAGGTATCACTGTATAATCCGACTTCTCGATGTCTATATCACGGCGGTAAGGTATCAATGTATAATCCGACTTCTCGATGTCTATATCACGGCGGTAAGGTATCAATGTATAATCCGACTTCTTGATGTCTATATCACGGCGGTAAGGTATCAATGTATAATCCGACTTCTTGATGTCTATATCCCAGCGGTAGGTATCACTGTATAATCCGACTTGATGCGAGATGGGATCGAATCCACGGTTACGAAACACTGTCAATTACGAGTGGAGCAGCGGTCTAAAGACACTGCATCTCAGTGCTGGAGGCGTCACTACAGACACCCTGGTTCGATAGCAGGCTATATCACAACCAGCCGTGATTGAGAGTCCCATAGTGCGGCGCATAAAATGGCCCAATCGTCCTCCTGGTTTGGCCCGGTGTATGTCGTCATTGTAAATTAGAATATGTTCCTATTAAACTGACTTGTTAAATAAAAGTTCAAATAAAAAATACTTGTAAGGACCTAATTTGCCTTTGTCCCCCCCCCCCAAAAAAAAGCACATGGATGTGTGTAAAACAGATTTTTCTCATTGTGAAAACATGAAAATGTCTTTAACGTTAGTAGTATCTAGTAGCGTCAGTAAAAACACTGTTTCTTTCGGAACAAGGAAAATTTGAATTTGTAGGCGTATTCAACGCTTCTTTGGGCTGCGATTGGTTGTTAAGTGCTTCTCCGTCACTATGACGTTGTCACAGCTTCCGTGTTTTTGGTTTGTTTCTTGTCTCTGTAATGTACATGTGGTCTACTGAGACTTAATAATAAACAGGTATATAACACCATTAAACTACTTTTCAAATCAATCGTACTAACTCGCTAGATAACAATCGAACGTACCGAAAAAAAACGACACTGACTGTAAAACTAAATCTGATTTAGCTAGGTAGATAGCTTGCTACTTAGATAACGTCAGCTATCGTTACTAACGTTAGCATATTAATGAATGTTTGTTACATCGTACCACTGCCTGTCCATTGTATAATATAAATTATAAATTATAATTATAAATTATATATTCTTTAATTAGGTATTGTATCTAGTAAAACAGTGCAACTCATATATCTGTGTACAACAGACAGACAGGGATGTGATGCGCAGTTAAGTCGTCCTGATGTTTCCCAGCCTAAACAGATCGGAACGTTACATGCATATATTATTACCACGTTATGTTACGTTTTTTGGACTCCGGTGAGGCGTTTTTTTTTCCTCCGGCTGTTGGGGCACACGACATTTTTCTCTCGAAGCGAGCCGAAGTGTACTTTACTCCCCGTCGTCGGTGATTATTTAATTCATTTATAACGTCATCAGGGCTCTCGAGCGGCGGAGCTTGTCTAAGGCACCGCTTTTCAGTGCTAGAGGCGTCGCTACAGTCCCTGGTTCGAATCCAGGCTGAATCACATCTGACCGTGATTGGGAGTCCTGTAGGGCGGCGCACAATTGGCTGAGCGTCAGCCGGAGTAGGCCGGCATTGTAAATAAGAAGTTGACTTGCCTAGTTAAATTAAACAATCAGGCCATTTGTTTATTTATTTTCCCTTTTGTACTTTAACCATTTGTACATCTTTACAACACTGTATATAGACATAATGTGACATTTGTAATGTCTTTATTATTTTGGAACTTCTGTGAGTGTAATGTTCACTGTTCATTTTTATTGTTTTATTTCACTTTTGTTTATTATCTATTTTAAACACATGTTTCCCATTGACAATAAAGCCCCTTGAATTGAAATTGAATTGAATTGTTTGGTCAACAGTAGAGATTCTTCAATAAAGTCTGTCATTCAACGAGAAAGGACCCGTGCACCAAACAACTTAGATGTAAGATTGCGCGACTAATCTCTCTTTGGCAATAAACGTCAAAATGAATCACAGATTTCTTTAGTTTTAATTCGACTTTTGAGGAAGCGTATATCATCAGTCCCTCGTGTTCCAGCAGGTCAGGCTGAGCTGAGTGGTGGGTATGGAACCTGGCAGTATGGAACCTGAGGCAGCATGGAACCTGGCCTGGCAGTATGGAACCTGGCAGTATGGAACCTGGCAGTATGGAACCTGGCAGTATGGAACCTGGCGGTATGGAACCTGGCAGTATGGAACCTGGCAGTATGGAACTGAACCAGGCAGTATGGAACCTGGGCAGTATGGAACCTGGGAGTATGGAACCTGGCAGTATGGAACCTGGCAGTATGGAACCTGGCAGTATGGAACCAGGAGTATGGAACCTGGCGGTGTGGAACACGGGACCTAGCAGTATGGAACCAGGCAGTATGGAACCCTGGCGGCATGGAACCTGCCAGTATGGAACCAGGCAGTATGGAACCTGGCGGTATGGAACCAGGCAGTGTGGAAACCTGCCAGTATGGAACCAGTATGGAACCCGCAGTATGGAACGGAACCTGGTGGAACCTGCCAGTCAGTAGGAACCTGGATGTGGAACCTCAGAGGTGGAACCCGCCAGTGCGGAAGTCTGAAGGTTCTGTGGAGAGCTGTGACCCAGAGTGGATAAAAGCACTGGAACCGGCCCAGAAAGATGTGTGGAAACACACTGTCCAGAAACAGCTGGGACAGTGAGCCACGACCCTGGGACGAAGGATTCAGGTAAGAGAAACACACGGTCAGGAGAGCTGGAGACAACTGGCCGACATCATGGATTCGGGTAAGAGAAACACACGGTAGAGACAGCTGGGACATCTGGGAGCGCATCGACAGCTAGAGAAGATGGCCGACTTCCTGGTGGTTCAGAAACACACTCTCAGGGCTCTTGTCTCTTCTCTCTCTCTCTCTTCTAGATGGATTCAGGTAGAGCTGACTAGGGCAGCTGGGGCTGAGCTGACCCTGCTAAGGATTCAGGGAATAGACACTTTACACGGTCTAAATATTTTAAGCTGGGGTGAGAAGGATTATTTTATCCCCTGGTATTCCTGAAAGAGGTGGGGTTTCCAGAAACACACGGTCTAGAGACAGCTGGGGCTGGCGACCCTGGGAAAGCTGGGGGCCAGACCAGCTGGGACTGAGCTGCGAGGAACTGATTCCTCAGTGGTAAGAGAAACAGCACGAGGTGGATGAACCAGTCCTCTTTCTTTGGGTGTAGGGCAGCTGGGGCTGAGGTGCCGCCCTCTCACAGCCCGCAGGCAAGCACCATGGTCTTGTAGCGGATGCGAGCTCTCCCCTCTCTCTCTTTCTCTGAGGAGCCGGGTGACGGAGAGAACTTGGGGAAGAGAGTTGTAGGGGTTTCTGGCACAGGCAGGGAGCCCAGCCAACAGCGGTCCCAGACTGGAGATGACAAGCCCCTGGGACCTGTCGCTCTTCCTTTGAGGCTCGTCTCTGCGGATCTCTGTAGAGCATGAACCTCCCCCCCCGGGCCACCGCCTGATATCTATCTATCTAGAACAAGGGGCTGGTCCATGGATCACGCCTGTTAAGCAGGGAAAGGACACAATGGAGTTTTATACAAAAGTGATGGCGACAATAAAAATGGGCAGTCCTTCCCCCGGAGGAAGAGCAGTTTCAAAACGAGGTTCAGACATTACAAAATCCGTCATCCACACTGATATGGCCAGGACATGCAGAGATGCAATTCAAAGGTCATAAGAAGGGGAAATAGAAGATTAATTGGGTTCGTCTGCATAGCAATGATGTTTGTTCTTCAGGGAGACCATGTCTCGAGGCATGACAGGTCACAGCTGCTGTGACGCGAGAATAGGAGAGGGCTCTATGGGACAGTTTATCTGGGGACGCCAGTGGTGAGAGCGTGGTGAGGAGACAGATGTCTCGCCACGCCACCTGGTAGGAGCGAGTCAGGTAGGAAGCAACACCTAACTCGAGAGGGTGGAGAGGAGGATCTGATGGTTCACAGTATCGAAGGCAGCCGATAGGTCTAGAAGGATGAGAGCAGAGGAGAGAGAGTCCATCTCTCTCTCTCTGCAGTCTGGGCCTCTCTGATACTCTCTCTCCAGTCTCAGTTGAATGGACTCTCTTGAAACCTGACTGATTTGGATCTCTCTGTCATTCTGAGAGAGATAGCGGGAGAGCTGGGCTCTCTCTCGGCACTCTCTCTCCAGTTTCTGGAGAGAAAAAGAAAGAAGGGATACTGGTCTGTCCATCTTGTCTGACATCGAGGGATCTGTGTCTCTTTTTTCAGAAGGTAACTCTCGCTCTCTTGAAGACAGAAGGACTCTCTCTCTCTCTCTGAGTTGATCTCCATCTCTCTCTCTCTCCTCTCCATCTCTCTCTCTCTCTCTCCTCTATCTATCTCTCCTCCATCTCTCTCTATCTCTCAACTAAGGGGCTTTATTGTCATGGGAAACTGTCTTAACATTGTCCTCAAGTGAGGTAGATCTTTATACTCTCTGAAATAAACAATCTCTTAACAGTAAACTTACACTACAGAAGTTCTCTCTCTCTAAAGACATTATCTCTGTCATATTATATATATATCTCAGTGTTCTCCAATCTCTCTGGTTAAAGGACTCTGGAAAAATTAAATCTCTCTCTCTCTCTCTCTCTCTCTACCTCTGTCTTCTCTCTCTCCATCTTCCTCTTTCTCTCTCTCTCTCTCTGTCTCTGCTGCTGTGATCTCTCACATCTGTCTCTTTCACCCAGTAGATATGGGAGTCTTCTCAACATCTGGGTTTGTTTGTGGTCTGTGTAATCTGAGGAAATATGTCTCTCTCTAATATGGTCTACCTCTGTCTCTCTCTGTTAGAAGTGCAGTCTGTCTCTCTCACCCATCTGGGAGTTTATATCAAAATTGGGATTTGTTTTCGAATTCTTCTGATCTGTCCATCTCTCCTCTCTCTCTCTCTCTCTCTCTCTCTCTCTGTCTCTCTCTCTCTGTCTCTCTCTCTCTCTCTCTACCTCTGTCCCTCTCTGTCTCCTCTCTCTCTGTCTCTCTCTCTGCTCTCTCTCTCTCTACCTCTGTCTCTTCTGTCTCTCTCTGCTCTGTCTCCATCTGTCTCTCTCTCTGTCTCTCTCTCTCTCTGTCTCTCTCTCTCTCTCCATCTCTCTCCATCTCTCTCTCTCTGTCTCTCTCTCTCTCTCTCTCTCTCTCTCTCTACCTCTGTCTCTCTCTGTCTCTCTCTCTGTCTGTCTCTGTCTCTCTCTCTCTCTCTACCTCTGTCTCTCCATCTATCTCTCTCTCTCCATCTCTCTCTCTCTCTCTCTCCTCTGTCTCTCCATCTATCTCTCTCTCTCTCTCTCTGCTCTCTCTGTCCATCTCTCATCTCTCCATCTGTCTCTCTCTCTGCTCTCTGTCTCTCTCTCTGTCTCTCTCTCTCTCTCCATCTCTCTCTCTCTCTCTCTCTCTCTCTCTCTCCATCTATCT
>NW_027037648.1:0-7500 GCF_034236695.1 Oncorhynchus nerka | reverse complement strand
CTCTCTCTCTCTCTCCTCTGTCTCTCTCCACACCTCTCTCTCTCTGTCTCTCTACTCTGTCTCTCTCCATCTCTCCACTCTCCACCACTCTGTCTCTCTCTCTCTCTCTCCATCTCTCTCTCTCTCTGCTCTCTCTCCATCTCTCTCCACCTCTGTCTCTCTCTCCATCTGTCTCTCTGTCTCTCTCTCTCTCTCCTCCACTCCATCTCACTCTCTCCACCACTGTCTCTCTCTCTCTCCCACCACTCTCACACACCACTCTCTCTACCTCTGTTTCTCTCTCTCTCTCTGCTCCTCTATATCTCTCTGTCTCTCTCTCCCTCTGTCTCTCTCTGTCTCTCTCTGTCCTCTCTCTCTCTCTCTCCACACATCTCTCTCTACTCTGTCTCTCTCTCTCTCCCTCCATCTCTCTCATCTCTCCATCTCTCCATCTGTCTCTCTCTCTCTCTCTCTCTCTCTCTCTCTCTCTCTCTCTACCATCTGTCTCTCTCTCTCCATCTCTCTCTCTCTCTCCACCACCACTCTCACCTCTCTCTCTCCATCTCTCTCACTCTCTCCCATCTATCTCTGTCTGCCCTCCTCTCTCTCTCTGTCTCTCTCTCACCACCACTATCTCTGTCTCTCTACCTCTGTCTCTCTCTGTCTCTCTCTCTCTCTGTCTCTCTCTCTCTGTCTCTCTCTCTCTCTCCCTCTGTCTCTGTACTGCCACCACACCACTGTCTGTGTGTGGTCACACCACCCATCACACCACCACACCTCTGTCTCTCTGTCTCCACACACCACTGTCACACCACACACCACCATCTCACCACACCACTCACACCACCATCTCTCTCTCACTCTCACACCACTACACTCTCACTCTCACTCACTCTCTCTCTACCTCTGTCTCTCTCTGCCCACCACTGTCTCTCACCTGTCACTCTCTGTCTCTCTCTCTCTCTCTCTCACACCACCACTCTCACTGTCACACACCACTGTCCACACACACACTCTCTCTCTCTCCATCTATCTCTCTCTCTCTCTCTCATCTCTCTCTCTCCATCTCACCATCTCTCCATCACACCATCTCTCTCTCACTCTCTCCTCTCTCTCACTCTCCATCTCTCTCTCACACCACCACACACTCTCCATCTATCACACACACTCCTCACCACCTCACCACACCACCCTACCTCTGTCTTACCACCACACTCTCTCCAATTCTCTCCATCTCCACCTCTCTCTACCTCTGTCACTCACTCACTCCACTCTCTCTCTTACCTCTCTCTCTCTCTCTCTCCATCTGTCCTCTCTCTCTACCTCTGTCTCTCTCTCTCTCTCTCTCCTCACACACTCTCTCTACCTCTCTCTCTCTCTCCACCACTCCATCTCTCTCTCTCTCACTACCTCTGTCTCTCTCTCACTCTCACCTCACCACCTCTCTCTCTCTCTACCTCTGCACCTCTCTCTCTCCATCTCTCTCTCTCTCTCTCTACCTCTGCTCCTCTCTCTCTCCATCTCTCTCTCTCTACCTCTTGTCACTCTCACTCTCACTGTCTCACTCTCTACTCTGTCTCTCTGTCTCTGTCTCTCTCTCTCCATCTCTCTCTCTCTGTCTCTCTCTCCTCCCACACTCTCTCTCTCTCCATCTGTCATAGCTCTCTCCACCACACCACATCTCCAATCTCACCATCACCTCTCTCTCACCACTCTCTCCATCTCACTCACCACTCAACTCTACCTCTGTCTCACCACACCACCACACACTACCTCTGTTTCTCTCACTCTCTCTCACCTCCACCACCACTGTCACTCTCTCTCTCTCTCCATCTCTCTCTCTCTCTCTCTACCTCTGTCTCTCTCTCTCTCTCTCTCCATCTCCTCACACTCACCTCTACCTCTGTCTCTCTCCACTCCCTCTCCACCACCACACCACACCACCACTCTCACCACTCTCTCTACCACTGTCTCCTCTCACCTCACTCACTCTCACCTCTCACCACCTCTGTCTCTCTCTCTCTCCCATCTCCACACCACCACAACACCACACCACCTCTGTCTCACACTCTCTCTCTCTCACCACACACCAACACCACCACTCTCCACCACACCACACACTCCACCACCACCACACACCACCACTCTCTACACTCTGCCCCGCCACACTCTCTGCCGCCGCGCCACTCCGCCGCACCACTGTCCGCCGCGCCCATCTATTAGCGCCACTCCACCACCTCTCCTGTCTCTCTCGCCGCACCACCGCTGTCTCTCTGCCGCCACGCACTGCACCCGCCACCCCGCACCACCACACACCACCTCACCACCACACACCCCACACCACCACGCCGCTCTCCATCCACACCACCACTCGCCGCCTCTGTCCGCCACACCACGCGCCACCACACCACACACCACCACCCACCACACCACCACTGTCCACACCACACACACACTGCGCCGCACTCTACCTCACGCCACGCTGTCACACTCCGCCTGTCTCTGCCGCCACACCGCCACTGTCCACACCACCGCCCATCACCACACACCACCACACCACCGCCAACTGGCTACTCCACCAGTGGGGGCCGCCGCACCGGCTCTGAACAAGGCACCACTCCGCGCCGCCGCCACGCCACCAAGACCGCAGAGCCACCAAGGCCACCCCACACCACACGCACGCACACACACCACCACACCACACGCCACGCCGCCACACCACACACCGCACACACCGCCCCGCCACACCACCACCACACCACCGCCGCCACACCACCACACCACCCACACCACACACACCGCCACCGCCGCCGCACGCGCCACCACCACACCACCACACCACCACCACACCGCCACACCACCACCACACACACACCCACCACCACACCACCACACACCACCACCACTCACACACCCACCACACCACCACACCACCACCACACCACACACCACCACCACACCACTCACCACCACCACCACACCACCACCACCACACCACCACTCCTCACCACCACCACACACACAAACACCTCCTCACCACTCCACATACCCATACTCACTCACACACCACCCACTCCACACCACACACCACCACACACCACCACACCACACACACACCACCACACCTCACTCACCACCTCACCACTCACCACCACACTCACCCTCCACACCACACCACCCACACACCACCACACTGCACTCCACTCACCACACCACCACACCCTCCACCACCACACACCCACCACACCACCACACACCACTCACACTCACACCACACACACACCTCCACACCACCACCGCGCACCGCCGCCACCACCACCACCACCACCACACCACCACCACACCACCACACACCACCACACCGCACACCACCACGCACACCGCCACTAGTAGCGCGCCGCCACCACACCACCACCACCCACCACACACACCACGCCGCACGCACGCACGCCGCACCCACCACCACCACCGCCCACACACACACCACGCCGCACACACCACCACACCACCGCCACCGCACCACCACACCACCACACCACCACCCACCACACACCACCACACCACACCACCACACACACCACCACCACACCACCGCACCACACCGCCACACCACCACACCGCCACACCACCACACCACCACCACACCACCACACACCACCGCCACACCACACCACACACCACACACCACCACACCACACACACCCACCACACCACCACCACACCGCCACACCACACCACCACACACCACCACCACACCACCACCACCACACCACCACCACACACCACCACCACCACACCACCGCCGCCACACCACCACACCACACACCACCACCACACCACCACGCCGCACACACCACACCCACCACCGCCACACGACCACCCACCACCACCACCACCACCACCACACCACCACCACCACCACCACACCACCGCCACCACCACCACCACCACACGCCACGCCGCCACCACACCACCACCCGCCACACCACCACCACACCACCACCACCACACACCACCACCACCCCACACACCACCACCGCACGCCCGCCACCACACACCACCACCACCACACCACCACCACCACCACCCAGCCCACCGCGCGCGCCGCCCACCACCGCCACACCACCACACCACACCACCACCACCACCACACCACCACCGCCGCCCACCACCGCCCACCACCACACACCACCACCACCACACCACCACCACCACCACACCACCCACACCACCACCACACCACCACACCACCACCACACACCACCACACACCACCACACCACCACACACCACCACCACACCACCACCACACCCACCACCACACACCACCACCACACCACACACCACCACACCACCACACCACCACCACACCACCACACACCACCCACCACCACACCACCACACACCACCACACCACCACCCGCACCACCACCACACCGCCGCGCCACCCACACCACCCACCACACCGCCACACCCACCACCACACCACACCACCACCACACCACACACCACCACACACCACACCACCACACACCACCACACCACCACACACCACCACACCACCACACACCACCACACACCACCACACACCACCACCACACCACACACACCACCACCACCACCACACCACCACCACCACACCACCACACACCACCACACCACCACCACACACACACACCACACCACACCACCACACCACCACCACACCACCACACACCACCACACCACACACACACACCACCACACACACACCACCACACACACACCACACCACCACACCACACACCACCACACCACACACACACCACCACACCACCACACCACCACCACACCACACCACCACACACCACCACACCACAGACACACACCACCACACACACACCAACACACCACACACACACCACCACACCACCACACCACACCACCACCACACCACCACCACACACCACCACACCACAATAATAATAACCACCACCACCACACCACCACAATGCACACACACCACACCACACACACACCACCACCACACCACACCACCACACACCACCACACCACACCACCACCACACCACACACACACCACCACACCACCACCACCACACCACACACCACCACCACACCACCACCACACACCACCACCACACACATTACACCACCACCACACCACCACCACACACCACCACCACCACACCACCACACCACCACACCACCACACACCACCACACCACCACCACACCACACCACCACACCACCACACACACACACCACACCACCACCAACTACACACACAACACACACCACCACACCACACCACAACACCACACACACACCACACACCACACACACCACACCACACACCCACCACCACACCCACACCACCACACCACCACCACACTACCACCACACTACTCACCACACACCACACACACACCACCACACCACCACACCACCACACCACCACCACACCACCACCACACCACCACACACACCACCACACACACCACCACACCACACCACCACCACACCACCACACCACACACACACCACTACCACACCACCACACACCACTACACCCACACCACCACACCACCACCACCACACCACACACCACACCACCACCACACACACCCACCACCACACACCACACACACACACCACACACCACCACACCACACACACCAAACCACACCACACACCATTGGGCCACCACCAACACACACCACACACCACCACACCACACACACACCACCACACATACTCACACACCACCACCACACCACACCACCACCACTACCACCACCACACCACACCAATACCACACCACACTCACCACACACACCAATACACCACTCACTATACTACACTACTACAATCATTTCACATCACCACACCACCACCACTACACACACACCACCACACCACCACACACCATTACCACCACCACTCACATACCACACACCACTACACCACACACATACACTACCACACCACACTACCACCACTACACACCCCAATACCACTCATCACACACCACCACATTAAATTACCACCACACTTACACTACTCACACTACCACATACTACATTACCTTATTTACCACACCATCCACTACCACACTATTACATTTACATTACCACTACTTACCCCCATCACACCACCACACCACACCACCATCACACACCACACCACCACCACACCACCACACTCACTACCACCACCACCACACTACCACACTCACTCAACTACACCATTAATTACTCACCACACCACCACACCACCACACCACACCACCACACACCACCACACCACCACCACACCACACCACCACACCACCACACACCAGCATGCAGTTACACTATTTAGCATGTAGTCCATTTAATGGTGAGAAGCTGGGTAGAGGAGGAGAGAGGAGAGGAGGAGAGAGAGGAGTAGATGAGGAGTAGAGGAGGGAGAGGAGGAGTAGAGGGAGAGACAGGAGGAGAGGAGGGAGAGAGGAGAGGCTGGGTAGAGGAGGAGAGATGAGAGAGAGGAGGGAGTAGAGGCTGGGTAGAGGAGGAGTAGAGGAGGAGTAGATGAGGAGTGAGAGAGAGAGAGTGATGTGTGTCTCTCCAGGTGAGAGGCTGGGTAGGGAGGAGGGAGTAGAGGAGGAGAGAGGAGAGTAGATGATGTGTCTCCTCCAGGTGAGAGGAGGAGTAGAGGAGGAGTAGATGACTATAGATGTAATGTGTTTCTGTGGGGTGAGAGAGGAGGAGTAGAGGGAGGAGTAGATGACTATAGATGTAATGTGTTTTCCAGGTGAGAGGAGGGAGAGAGGAGTAGATGACTATAGATGGTCAGAGGAGGAGAGGAGGAGAGAGGAGGAGGGCAGAGGAGGAGAGAGAGACATTTAATATGTGTTTCTCCAGGTGAGAAGCTGGGTAGAGGAGGAGTAGAGGAGGAGTAGTAGTACATTTAATATGTGTTTCCTCCAGGTGAGAAGCTGGGTAGAGGAGGAGGAGATGACTATAGATGTGATGTGTTTCCTCAGGTGAGAGGAGGAGTAGAGGAGGAGTAGATGACTGTAGATGTGATGTGTTTCCTCCAGGTGAGAAGCTGCAGAGGGAGGAGAGAGGAGGAGAGAGGAGGAGAGGACTGTAGATGTGATGTGTTTCTCTCCAGGTGAGAAGCTGGGGTAGAGGAGGAGGAGATGAGGAGGGAGAGAGGACTGCAGATAGATGGTGAGAAGGTAGAGGAGGAGTGAGACACTATAGATGTGATGTGTTTCCTCAGGTGAGAGGAGGAGTAGATGACTGTAGATGTGATGTGTTTCCTCCAGGTGAGAAGCTGGGTAGAGGAGGAGGAGAGGAGGAGTAGAGGACTGTAGATGTGATGTGTTTCCTCCAGGTGAGAAGCTGGGTAGAGGAGGAGAGGAGGAGTAGAGGAGGAGTAGAGGACTGTAGATGTGATGTGTTTCCTCCAGGTGAGAAGCTGGGTAGAGAGGAGAGGAGGGAGAGAGGAGGAGGAGATGACTGTAGATGTGATGG
>NW_027037647.1:0-21276 GCF_034236695.1 Oncorhynchus nerka | reverse complement strand
CAGTAGATTATAGTAATAGTAATGTCATGGAGGTGGTACAGTAGATTATAGTAATGTCATGGAGGTGGTATAGTAGATTATAGTAATGTCATGGAGGTGGTACAGTAGATTATAGTAATGTCATGGAGGTGGTACAGTAGATTATAGTAATGTCATGGAGGTGGTACAGTAGATTATAGTAATGTCATGGAGGTGGTACAGTAGATTATAGTAATGTCATGGAGGTGGTATAGTAGATTATAGTAATGTCATGGAGGTGGTACAGTAGATTATAGTAATGTCATGGAGGTGGTATAGTAGATTATAGTAATGTCATGGAGGTGGTACAGTAGATTATAGTAATGTCATGGAGGTGGTACAGTAGATTATAGTAATGTCATGGAGGTGGTATAGTAGATTATAGTAATGTCATGGAGGTGGTACAGTAGATTATAGGTAATGTCATGGAGTGTGGTATAGTATTATAGTGGTATTAAGGAGGTGGTACAGTGATTATAGGTAATGTCATGGAGGTGGTACAGTAGATTATAGTAATGTCGTGGAGGTGGTATAGTAGATTATAGTAATGTCATGGAAGGTGGTACAGTGATTATATAATGTCATGGAGGGTACAGTAGATTATAAGTAATGTCATGGAGGAATTGGTACAGTAGATTATAGTAATGTCATGGAGGTGGTATAGATTATAGTAATGTCATGGAGGTGGTACAGTAGATTATAGTAATGTCGTGGAGGTGGTACGTAGATTATAGTAATGTCATGGAGGTGGTATAGTAGATTATAATGTCATGGAGGTGGCAATTAGATTATAGTAATGTCATGGAGGTGGTACTAGATTATAGTAATGTCATGGAGGTGGTATAGCAGATTATAGTAAATCATGGAGGTGGCACAGTAGATTATAGTAATGTCATGGAGGTGGTACTGTAGATTATAGTAATAGTCATGGAGGTGGTACATGTAGATTATATTAATGTCATGGAGGTGGTACAGTAGATTATAGTAATGTCATGAGGTGGTACAGTAGATTATAGTAATGTCATGGAGGTGGACTGGTAGATTATAGTAATGTCATGGAGGTGGTACAGCATTATAGTAATGTCATGGAGGTGGTACAGTAGATTATAGTAATGTCATGGAGGCACAGCAGATTATAGTATTGTCACATGGAGGTGGCACAGTAGATTATAGTAATGTCATGGAGGGTGGCACAGCAGATTATAGTAATGTCATGGAGGTGGCATAGTAGATTATAGTAATGCATGGAGGTGGTACAGTAGATTATAGTAATGTCATGGAGTGGCAACAGAGATTATAGCAATGTCATGGAGGTGGTACAGCAGATCATAGCAATGTCATGGAGGTGGCATAGTAGATTATAGTAATGCATGGAGTGGTTTTAGTAGATTATATTAATGTCGGAGGTGGTATAGATTATAGTAACGTCATGGAGGTGGCACAGCAGATTATAGTAACGCCAGGTGGAGGTGGTATAGTAGATTATAGTAATGTCATGGAGGCGAGGTATAGTAGGTTATAAGTAATGTCAGCGGAGGTGGTACAGTAGATTATAGTAACGGCACGGAGGTGGCACAGCAGATTATAGTAATAATGTATCATGGAGGGTGGTATAGTAGATTATAGTAATGTCATGGAGGTGGCACAGTAGATTATAGTAACGTCATGGAGGTGGTATAGTAGATTATAGTAATGTCATGGAGGTGGTATAGTAGATTATAGTAATGTCATGGAGGTGGTACAGTAGATTATAGTAATGTCATGGAGGTGGTACAGTAGATTATAGTAATGTCATGGAGGTGGTATAGTAGATTATAGTAATGTCATGGAGGTGGTACAGTAGATTATAGTAATGTCATGGAGGTGGTACAGTAGATTATAGTAATGTCATGGAGGTGGTATAGTAGATTATAGTAATAGTAATGTCAGGTGGTATAGTAGATTATAGTAATGTCATGGAGGTGGTATAGTAGATTATAGTAATAGTAATGTCATGGAGGTGGTATAGTAGATTATAGTAATGTATCATGGAGGTGGTATAGTAGATTATAGTAATGTCATGGAGGTGGTATAGTAGATTATAGTAATGTCATGGAGGTGGTATAGTAGATTATAGTAATGTCATGGAGGTGGTACAGTAGATTATAGTAATAGGAGGTAATGTCATGGAGTGGTATAGTAGATTATAGTAATGTCATGGAGGTGGTATAGATTATAGTAATTATAATGTCATGGAGGTGGTACAGTAGATTATAGTAATGTCATGGAGGTGGTATAGTAGATTATAGTAATGTCATGGAGGTGGTATAGTAGATTATAGTAGTAATGTCATGGAGGGACAGTGATTATAGAGGTGGTATAGTAGATTATAGTAATGTCATGGAGGTGGTACAGTAGATTATAGTAATGTCATGGAGGCGGTATAGTAGATTATAGTAATGTCATGGAGGTGGTACAGTAGATTATAGTAATGTCATGGAGGTGGTATAGTAGATTATAGTAATGTCATGGAGGTGGTACAGTGAATTATAGTAATGTCATGGAGGTGGTATAGTAGATTATAGTAATGTCATGGAGGTGGTACAGTAGATTATAGTAATGTCATGGAGGTGGTACAGTAGATTATAGTAATGTCATGGAGGTGGTACAGTAGATTATAGTAATGTCATGGAGGTGGTACAGTAGATTATAGTAATGTAATGTCATGGAGATGGTACAGTAGATTATAGTAATGTCATGGAGGTGGTATAGTAGATTATAGTAATGTCATGGAGTGGTACAGTGAATTATAGTAATGTCATGGAGGTGGTATAGTAGATTATAGTAATGTCATGGAGGTGGTATAGTAGATTATAGTAATGTAATGTCATGGAGGTGGTACAGTAGATTATGGTAATGTCATGGAGGTGGTAGTAGATTATAGTAATGTCATGGAGGTGGTACAGTAGATTATAGTAATGTCATGGAGGTGGTATAGTAGCAGATTATAGTAATGTCATGGAGGTGGTACAGTAGATTATAGTAATGTCATGGAGAAATTGGTACAGTAGATTATAGTAATGTCATGGAGGTGGTACAGTAGATTATAGTAATGTCATAGAGGTGGTACAGTAGATTATAGTAATAGTAATGTCATGGAGGTGGTACAGTAGATTATAGTAATGTCATGGAGGTGGTATAGTAGATTATAGTAATGTCATGGAGGTGGTATAGTAGATTATAGTAATGTCATGGAGGTGGTACAGTAGATTATAGTAATGTCATGGAGGTGGTACAGTAGATTATAGTAATGTCATGGAGGTGGTACAGTAGATTATAGTAATGTCATGGAGGTGGTATAGTAGATTATAGTAATGTCATGGAGGTGGTATAGTAGATTATAGTAATGTCATGGAGGTGGTACAGTAGATTATAGTAATGTCATGGAGGTGGTACAGTAGATTATAGTAATGTCATGGAGGTGGTACCGTAGATTATAGTAATGTCATGGAGGTGGTATAGTAGATTATAGTAATGTCATGGAGGTGGTACAGTAGATTATATTAATGTCATGGAGGTGGTACTGTAGATTATAGTAATGTCATGGAGGTGGTACTGTAGATTATAGTAATTTCATGGAGGTGGTACTGTAGATTATAGTAATAGTAATGTCATGGAGGTGGTACTGTAGATTATAGTAATGTCATGGAGGTGGTACAGTAGATTATAGTAATGTCATGGAGGTGGTACAGTAGATTATAGTAATGTCATGGAGGTGGTACAGTAGATTATAGTAATGTCATGGAGGTGGTACTGTAGATTATAGTAATGTCATGGAGGTGGTATAGTAGATTATAGTAATGTCATGGAGGTGGTATAGTAGATTATAGTAATGTCATGGAGGTGGTACAGTAGATTATAGTAATGTCATGGAGGTGGTACAGTAGATTATAGTAATGTCATGGAGGTGGTATAGTAGATTATAGTAATGTCATGGAGGTGGTATAGTAGATTATAGTAATGTCATGGAGGTGGTACTGTAGATTATAGTAATGTCATGGAGGTGGTACAGTAGATTATAGTAATGTCATGGAGGTGGTACAGTAGATTATAGTAATGTCATGGAGGTGGTATAGTAGATTATAGTAATGTCATGGAGGTGGTACAGTAGATTATAGTAATGTCATGGAGGTGGTACAGTAGATTATAGTAATGGCATGGAGGTGGTACAGTACATTATAGTAATGTCATGGAGGTGGTACAGTAGATTATAGTAATGTCATGGAGGTGGTACTGTAGATTATAGTAATGTCATAGAGGTGGTATAGTAGATTATAGTAATGTCATGGAGGTGGTACAGTAGATTATAGTAATGTCATGGAGGTGGTACAGTAGATTATAGTAATGTCATGGAGGTGGTACTGTAGATTATAGTAATGTCATAGAGGTGGTATAGTAGATTATAGTAATGTCATGGAGGTGGTACTGTAGATTATAGTAATGTCATGGAGGTGGTATAGTAGATTATAGTAATGTCATGGAGGTGGTACAGTAGATTATAGTAATGTCATGGAGGTGGTACAGTAGATTATAGTAATGTCATGGAGGTCGTACAGTAGATTATAGTAATGTCATGGAGGTGGTACAGTAGATTATAGTAATGTCATGGAGGTGGTACTGTAGATTATAGTAATGTCATGGAGGTGGTATAGTAGATTATAGTAATGTCATGGAGGTGGTACTGTAGATTATAGTAATGTCATGGAGGTGGTACAGTAGATTATAGTAATAGTAATGTCATGGAGGTGGTACAGTAGATTATAGTAATGTCATGGAGGTGGTACAGTAGATTATAGTAATGTCATGGAGGTGGTATAGTAGATTATAGTAATGTCATGGAGGTGGTACAGTAGATTATAGTAATGTCATGGAGGTGGTACAGTAGGTAATAGTAATGTCATGGAGGTGGTACAGTAGATTATAGTAATGTCATGGAGGTGGTACAGTAGATTATAGTAATGTCATGGAGGTGGTACAGTAGATTATAGTAATGTCATGGAGGTGGTACAGTAGATTATAGTAATGTCATGGAGGTGGTACTGTAGATTATAGTAATAGTAATGTCATGGAGGTGGTATAGTAGATTATAGTAATGTCATGGAGGTGGTACTGTAGATTATAGTAATGTCATGGAGGTGGTACAGTAGATTATAGTAATGTCATGGAGGTGGTACAGTAGATTATAGTAATGTCATGGAGGTGGTATAGTAGATTATAGTAATGTCATGGAGGTGGTACCGTAGATTATAGTAATGTCATGGAGGTGGTATAGTAGATTATAGTAATGTCATGGAGGTGGTACAGTAGATTATATTAATGTCATGGAGGTGGTACTGTAGATTATAGTAATGTCATGGAGGTGGTACTGTAGATTATAGTAATGTCATGGAGGTGGTATAGTAGATTATAGTAATGTCATGGAGGTGGTACAGTAGATTATAGTAATGTCATGGAGGTGGTACAGTAGATTATAGTAATGTCATGGAGGTGGTATAGTAGATTATAGTAATGTCATGGAGGTGGTACAGTAGATTATAGTAATGTCATGGAGGTGGTATAGTAGATTATAGTAATGTCATGGAGGTGGTACAGTAGATTATAGTATTGTCATGGAGGTGGTACAGTAGATTATAGTAATGTCATGGAGGTGGTACAGTAGATTATAGTAATGTCATGGAGGTGGTATAGTAGATTATAGTAATGTCATGGAGGTGGTACTGTAGATTATAGTAATGTCATGGAGGTGGTATAGTAGATTATAGTAATGTCATGGAGGTGGTACAGTAGATTATAGTAATGTCATGGAGGTGGTACAGTAGATTATAGTAATGTCATGGAGGTGGTATAGTAGATTATAGTAATGTCATGGAGGTGGTACAGTAGATTATAGTAATGTCATGGAGGTGGTATAGTAGATTATAGTAATGTCATGGAGGTGGTACAGTAGATTATAGTAATAGTAATGTCATGGAGGTGGTACAGTAGATTATAGTAATGTCATGGAGGTGGTATAGTAGATTATAGTAATGTCATGGAGGTGGTATAGTAGATTATAGTAATGTCATGGAGGTGGTACAGTAGATTATAGTAATGTCATGGAGGTGGTACAGTAGATTATAGTAATGTCATGGAGGTGGTACCGTAGATTATAGTAATGTCATGGAGGTGTTACTGTAGATTATAGTAATAGTAATGTCATGGAGGTGGTACAGTAGATTATAGTAATGTCATGGAGGTGGTACAGTAGATTATAGTAATGTCATGGAGGTGGTACAGTAGATTATAGTAATGTCATGGAGGTGGTACAGTAGATTATAGTAATAGTAATGTCATGGAGGTGGTACAGTAGATTATAGTAATGTCATGGAGGTGGTATAGTAGATTATAGTAATGTCATGGAGGTGGTATAGTAGATTATAGTAATGTCATGGAGGTGGTACAGTAGATTATAGTAATGTCATGGAGGTGGTACAGTAGATTATAGTAATGTCATGGAGGTGGTACAGTAGATTATAGTAATGTCATGGAGGTGGTATAGTAGATTATAGTAATGTCATGGAGGTGGTATAGTAGATTATAGTAATGTCATGGAGGTGGTACAGTAGATTATAGTAATGTCATGGAGGTGGTACAGTAGATTATAGTAATGTCATGGAGGTGGTACCGTAGATTATAGTAATGTCATGGAGGTGGTATAGTAGATTATAGTAATGTCATGGAGGTGGTACAGTAGATTATATTAATGTCATGGAGGTGGTACTGTAGATTATAGTAATGTCATGGAGGTGGTACTGTAGATTATAGTAATTTCATGGAGGTGGTACTGTAGATTATAGTAATAGTAATGTCATGGAGGTGGTACTGTAGATTATAGTAATGTCATGGAGGTGGTACAGTAGATTATAGTAATGTCATGGAGGTGGTACAGTAGATTATAGTAATGTCATGGAGGTGGTACAGTAGATTATAGTAATGTCATGGAGGTGGTACTGTAGATTATAGTAATGTCATGGAGGTGGTATAGTAGATTATAGTAATGTCATGGAGGTGGTATAGTAGATTATAGTAATGTCATGGAGGTGGTACAGTAGATTATAGTAATGTCATGGAGGTGGTACAGTAGATTATAGTAATGTCATGGAGGTGGTATAGTAGATTATAGTAATGTCATGGAGGTGGTATAGTAGATTATAGTAATGTCATGGAGGTGGTACTGTAGATTATAGTAATGTCATGGAGGTGGTACAGTAGATTATAGTAATGTCATGGAGGTGGTACAGTAGATTATAGTAATGTCATGGAGGTGGTATAGTAGATTATAGTAATGTCATGGAGGTGGTACAGTAGATTATAGTAATGTCATGGAGGTGGTACAGTAGATTATAGTAATGGCATGGAGGTGGTACAGTACATTATAGTAATGTCATGGAGGTGGTACAGTAGATTATAGTAATGTCATGGAGGTGGTACTGTAGATTATAGTAATGTCATAGAGGTGGTATAGTAGATTATAGTAATGTCATGGAGGTGGTACAGTAGATTATAGTAATGTCATGGAGGTGGCGTACAGCAGATCATAGTAACGCCGGAGGTGGCACAGCAGATTTATAGTAACGTCATGGAGGTGGCATAGCAGATCATAGCAATGTCATGGAGGTGGTATAGCAGATCATAGTAATGTCATGGAGGTGGTACAGTAGATTATAATGTCATGGATAGTAGATTATGTCATGGAGGTGGTACAGTAGATTATAGTAATGTCATGGAGGTGGTACAGTAGATTATAGTAATGTCATGGAGGTGGTACTGTAGATTATAGTAATGTCATGGAGGTGGTACAGTGATTATAGTAATGTCATGGAGGTGGTACTGTAGATTATAGTAATGTCATGGAGGTGGTACAGTAGTAGATTCATGGAGGTGGTACAGTAGATCATAGTAATGTCATGGAGGTGGTACAGTAGATTATATAGTAATGTCATGGAGGTGGCATAGCAGATTATAGTAATGTCATGGAGGTGGTATAGCAGATTATAGTAATGTCATGGAGGTGGTACTGTAGATTATAGTAATGTCATGGAGGTGGCACAGTGATTATAGTAATGTCATGGAGGTGGTACAGTAGATTATAGTAATGTCATGGAGGTGGTATATAGATTATAGTAATGTCATGGAGGTGGCACAGTAGATTATAGTAATGTCATGGAGGTGGCACAGCAGATTATAGTAATGCCCATGGAGGTGGCACAGCAGATTATAGTAATGTCATGGAGGTAGTACAGTAGATTATAGTAATGTCATGGAGGTGGTATAGTAGATTATAGTAATGTCATGGAGGTGGTAGTAGATTATAGTAATGTCATGGAGGTGGTACAGTAGATTATATTAAATGTCATGGAGGTGGTGTACTAGCAGATTATAGTAACGTCATGGAGGTGGTACATAGCAGATTATAGTAAGTAATGTCATGGAGGTGGTACTATGGAGATTATAGTAATGTCATGGAGGTGGTACAGTAGATTATAGTAATGTCATGGAGGTGGTACAGTAGATTATAGTAATGTCATGGAGGTGGTACAGTAGATTATAGTAATGTCATGGAGGTGGTACAGTAGATTATAGTAATGTCATGGAGGTGGTATAGTAGATTATAGTAATGTCATGGAGGTGGTATAGTAGATTATAGTAATGTCATGGAGGTGGTACAGTAGATTATAGTAATGTCATGGAGGTGGTATAGTAGATTATAGTAATGTCATGGAGGTGGTATAGTAGATTATAGTAATGTCATGGAGGTGGTATAGTAGATTATAGTAATGTCATGGAGGTGGTACTGTAGATTATAGTAATGTCATGGAGGTGGTACAGTAGATTATAGTAATGTCATGGAGGTGGTACAGTAGATTATAGTAATGTCATGGAGGTGGTATAGTAGATTATAGTAATGTCATGGAGGTGGTACAGTAGATTATAGTAATGGCATGGAGGTGGTACAGTACATTATAGTAATGGCATGGAGGTGGTACAGTACATTATAGTAATGTCATGGAGGTGGTACTGTAGATTATAGTAATGTCATAGAGGTGGTATAGTAGATTATAGTAATGTCATGGAGGTGGTACAGTAGATTATAGTAATGTCATGGAGGTGGTACAGTAGATTATAGTAATGTCATGGAGGTGGTACTGTAGATTATAGTAATGTCATAGAGGTGGTATAGTAGATTATAGTAATGTCATGGAGGTGGT
Organism: Oncorhynchus nerka; assembly: GCF_034236695.1. Classification (NCBI taxonomy): domain Eukaryota; kingdom Metazoa; phylum Chordata; class Actinopteri; order Salmoniformes; family Salmonidae; genus Oncorhynchus; species Oncorhynchus nerka. Next base: position 11,971 of record NW_027037647.1, on the reverse strand, counting down.
ACTGTAGATTATAGTAATGTCATGGAGGTGGTATAGTAGATTATAGTAATGTCATGGAGGTGGTACAGTAGATTATAGTAATGTCATGGAGGTGGTACAGTAGATTATAGTAATGTCATGGAGGTCCACAGTAGATTATAGTAATGTCATGGAGGTGGTACAGCAGATCATAGTAATGTCATGGAGGTGGTACTGCAGATTATAGTAATGTCATGGAGGTATAGCAGATTATAGTAATGTCATGGAGGTGGTACTGTAGATTATAGTAATGTCATGGAGGTAGTACAGATTATAGTAATATGTGTCATGGAGGTGGTACAGTAGATTATAGTATGTCATGGAGGTGGTACAGTAGATTATAGTAATGTCATGGAGGTGGTATAGTAGATTATAGTAATGTCATGGAGGTGGTATAGTAGATTATAGTAATGTCATGGAGGTGGTACAGTAGATTATAGTAATGTCATGGAGGTGGGACAGTAGATTATAGTAATAGTAATGTCATGGAGGTGGTACAGTAGATTATAGTAATGTCATGGAGGTGGTACAGTAGATTATAGTAATGTCATGGAGGTGGTATAGTAGATTATAGTAATGTCATGGAGGTGGTATAGTAGATTATAGTAATGTCATGGAGGTGGTACAGTAGATTATAGTAATAGTAATGTCATGGAGGTGGTATAGTAGATTATAGTAATGTCATGGAGGTGGTACAGTAGATTATAGTAATGTCACGGAGGTATAGTAGATTATAGTAATGTCATGGAGGTGGTACAGTAGATTATAGTAATGTCATGGAGGTGGTACAGTAGATTATAGTAATGTCATGGAGGTGGTACAGTAGATTATAGTAATGTCATGGAGGTGGTATAGTAGATTATAGTAATGTCATGGAGGTGGTACAGTAGATTATAGTAATGTCATGGAGGTGGTACAGTAGATTATAGTAATGTCATGGAGGTGGTACAGTAGATTATAGTAATGTCATGGAGGTGGTACAGTAGATTATAGTAATGTCATGGAGGTGGTACAGTAGATTATAGTAATAGTAATGTCATGGAGGTGGTACAGTAGATTATAGTAATGTCATGGAGGTGGTACAGTAGATTATAGTAATGTCATGGAGGTGGTACAGTAGATTATAGTAATGTCATGGAGGTGGTACAGATTATAGTAATGTCATGGAGGTGGTACATGGAGGTGGTACAGATTATAGTAATGTCATGGAGGTGGTACAGTAGATTATAGTAATGTCATGGAGGTGGTATAGCAGATTATAGTAATGTCATGGAGGTGGTACAGCAGATTATAGTAATGTCATGGAGGTGTACAGCAGATTATAGTAATGTCATGGAGGTGGTACAGTAGATTATAGTAATGTCATGGAGGTGGTACAGTAGATTATAGTAATGTCATGTGGAGGTGGTACAGTAGATTATAGTAATGTCATGGAGGTGGTACAGTAGATTATAGTAATGTCATGGAGGTGGTATAGTAGATTATAGTAATGTCATGGAGGTGGTACAGTAGATTATAGTAATGTCATGGAGGTGGTATAGTAGATTATAGTAATGTCATGGAGGTGGTACAGTAGATTATAGTAATGTCATGGAGGTGGTATAGTAGATTATAGTAATGTCATGGAGGTGGTACTAGTAGATTATAGTAATGTCATGGAGGTGGTACAGTAGATTATAGTAATGTCATGGAGGTGGTACTGTAGATTATAGTAATGTCATGGAGGTGGTACAGTAGATTATAGTAATGTCATGGAGGTGGTACAGTAGATTATAGTAATGTCATGGAGGTGGTACAGTAGATTATAGTAATGTCATGGAGGTGGTATAGTAGATTATAGTAATGTCATGGAGGTGGTACAGTAGATTATAATAATGTCATGGAGGTGGTACAGTAGATTATAGTAATGTCATGGAGGTGGTACAGTAGATTATAGTAATGTCATGGAGGTGGTACAGTAGATTATAGTAATGTCATGGAGGTGGTACAGTAGATTATAGTAATGTCATGGAGGTGGTACAGTAGATTATAGTAATGTCATGGAGGTGGTACAGTAGATTATAGTAATGTCATGGAGGTGGTACAGTAGATTATAGTAATGTCATGGAGGTGGTACAGTAGATTATAGTAATGTCATGGAGGTGGTACAGTAGATTATAGTAATGTCATGGAGGTGGTACAGTAGATTATAGTAATGTCATGGAGGTGGTACAGTAGATTATAGTAATGTCATGGAGGTGGTATAGTAGATTATAGTAATGTCATGGAGGTGGTACAGTAGATTATAGTAATGTCATGGAGGTGGTACAGTAGATTATAGTAATGTCATGGAGGTGGTACAGTAGATTAGTAATGTCATGGAGGTGGTACAGTAGATTATAGTAATGTCATGGAGGTGGTACAGTAGATTATAGTAATGTCATGGAGGTGGTATAGTAGATTATAGTAATGTCATGGAGGTGGTACAGTAGATTATAGTAATGTCATGGAGGTGGTATAGTAGATTATAGTAATGTCATGGAGGTGGTACAGCAGATTATAGTAATAGTAATGTCATGGAGGTGGTACAGTAGATTATAGTAATGTCATGGAGGTGGTACAGTAGATTATAGTAATGTCATGGAGGTGGTATAGAGATTATAGTAATGTCATGGAGGTGGTACAGTAGATTATAGTAATGTCATGGAGGTGGTATAGTAGATTATAGTAATAGTAATGTCATGGAGGTGGTACAGTAGATTATAGTAATGTCATGGAGGTGGTACAGTAGATTATAGTAATGTCATGGAGGTGGTACAGTAGATTATAGTAATGTCATGGAGGTGGTACAGTAGATTATAGTAATGTCATGGAGGTGGTATAGTAGATTATAGTAATGTCATGGAGGTGGTACAGTAGATTATAGTAATGTCATGGAGGTGGTACAGTAGATTATAGTAATGTCATGGAGGTGGTACAGTAGATTATAGTAATGTCATAGAGGTGGTATAGTAATGTCATGGAGGTGGTATAGTAGATTATAGTAATGTCATGGAGGTGGTACAGTAGATTATAGTAATGTCATGGAGGTGGTATAGTAGATTATAGTAATGTCATGGAGGTGGTACAGTAGATTATAGTAATGTCATGGAGGTGGTACAGTAGATTATAGTAATGTCATGGAGGTGGTACAGTAGATTATAGTAATGTCATGGAGATGGTACAGTAGATTATAGTAATGTCATGGAGGTGGTATAGTAGATTATAGTAATGTCATGGAGGTGGTACAGTAGATTATAGTAATGTCATGGAGAGGTGGTACAGTAGATTATAGTAATGTCATGGAGGTGGTACAGTAGATTATAGTAATGTCATAGGTGGTACAGTAGATTATAGTAATGTCATGGAGGTGGTATAGTAGATTATAGTAATGTCATGGAGGTGGTATAGTAGATTATAGTAATGTCATGGAGGTGGTACAGTAGATTATAGTAATGTCATGGAGGTGGTACAGTAGATTATAGTAATGTCATGGAGGTGGTACAGTAGATTATAGTAATGTCATGGAGGTGGTATAGTAGATTATAGTAATGTCATGGAGGTGGTACAGTAGATTATAGTAATGTCATGGAGGTGGTACAGTAGTAGTAATGTCATGGAGTAGATTATAGTAATGTCATGGAGGTGGTACAGTAGATTATAGTAATGTCATAGAGGTGGTACAGTAGATTATAGTAATGTCATGGAGGTGGTATAGTAGATTATAGTAATGTCATGGAGGTGGTACAGTAGATTATAGTAATGTCATGGAGGTGGTATAGTAGATTATAGTAATGTCATGGGGGTGGTACAGTAGATTATAGTAATGTCATGGAGGTGGTACAGTAGATTATAGTAATGTCATAGAGGTGGTACAGTAGATTATAGTAATGTCATAGAGGTGGTACAGTAGATTATAGTAATGTCATGGAGGTGGTATCGTAGATTATAGTAATGTCTATTTTTATCATTGTACCATTCGGGCTTCAGGAAAAAGCATAGCACAATTACAGCAGGCATGAATGTTTTAAATTATATCACTGAAGCCCTTGACAAAAAACAGCACTGTGGCTTTTGATACAGTTGATCATGCTATACTAAGGCAGAGATTGTCGAGAGTAGGTCTTTCGGAGCATGCAGTTGCATGGTTTGCTAACTATCTGTCTGATAGAACTCAGTGCACTCTGTTTGATGGGCTCTTTTCTGTCTGTAGTGGTGTGCCCCAGGGCTGTGTACTTGGTCCCATCTTATTCACTATTTATATAAATAATTTAGACAAAAATCTGCAAAAAGAGCAACTTCACTTTTATGCTGATGATACAGTTATTTATTGTTGTGCCTCGTCTCTCACAAAAGCTTTCCAGAACTTGCAAACTGCTTTTTATACTGTTCAACATACCTTGTGTCAATTAAAGCTTATCCTCAATACTGACAAAACTAAACTAATGGTGTTTTCTAAAGCAAGAAATAGACCTCTGAACCTTTCATCTATTACTACCTGTCACGGCAAGGAGATTGAGACTAACCTCATATAAATATCTTGGAATTTTAATTGATGAAGGCCTCTTTTTTTAAATTGCACATTCAAGAACTTACAATTTTTTAAAAACTGAAGTTGGGATTTTATTTTAGGAACAAGGCCTGTTTTTCTTTTGAAGCCAGAAGGAGGCTAGTATCAGCTACATTTATGCCTTTACTAGACTATGGGGATATTTATATATGAATGCTTCTGCAGTTTTATCATTGACACCTTTACCATGGTTTCAGTGTTTGTCACTCCTAGGCTCAGTCAATACTGACACACCTTTACTGCACTTTATATACCAGGCAGTCACTTTGTCACTGATTTATTTTAACCCACTGCAATATACCAGGGTTGGCTGGCCTTCTAACTATCAGTCACTGGTATACTTTATACCACTGCACTTTATATACCAGGGTTGGCTGGCCTTCTCTAGTCACTCCTAGGCTCAGTCACTGGTATACTTTTTATTTACAAAGCCATTACACACCACTGCACTTTATATACCAGGGTTGGCTGGCCTTCTCTAGTCACTCCTAGGCTCAGTCACTGGTATACTTTTATTTACAAAGCCATTACACACCACTGCACTTTATATACCAGGGTTGGCTGGCCTTCTCTAGTCACTTAGGCTCAGTCACTGGTATACTTTTATTTACAAAGCCATTACACACCACTGGGGTTGGCTGGCCTTCTCTAGTCACTCCTAGGCTCAGTCACTGGTATACTTTTATTTACAAAGCCATTACACACCACTGCACTTTATATACCAGGGTTGGCTGGCCTTCTCTAGTTTAGGCTCAGTCACTGGTATACTTTTTATTTACAAACCCATATAAACCATCTTGAATTATATACCAGGCTGGCCTTTCTAGTACATTCAGCTACACTTTTTATTTGGCTTTTTTACTTAGCACTTTATATACCAGGGGGCTGGCCTTCTAGTCATTTTCACTGGTATATGCCATTATGCACTTTATATACCAGCTGGCCTTCCTAGTCACTCCTAGGCTCAGTCACTGGTATACAATTGCCATTACACCCTGCACTTTATATACCAGGGTTGGCTGGCCTTCTCTAGTCACTTTGTCACTGGTATTTTTATTTTTAAACCACTGCAAAACATTTACGCACAAAGCCATTACACACCACTGCACTTTATATACCAGGGTTGGCTGGCCTTCTCTAGTCACTCCTAGGCTCAGTCACTGGTATACTTTTATTTAAAAAGCCATTACACACCACTGCACTTTATATACCAGGGTTGGCTGGCCTTCTCTAGTCACTCCTAGGCTCAGTCACTGGTATACTTTTATTTACAAAGCCATTACACACCACTGCACTTTATATACAGGCACTGGCAGTCACTGGTTACTTTTATTTACAAAGCCATTACCACCACTGCACTTTATATACCAGGTTGGCTGGCCTTCTCTAGTCACTCCTAGGCTCAGTCACTGGTATACTTTTATTTACAAAGCCATTACACACCACTGCACTTTATATACCAGGGTTGGCTGGCCTTCTCTAGTCACTCCCTAGGCTCAGTCACTGGTATACTTTTATTTACAAAGCCATTACCACCACTGCACTTTATATACCAGGGTTGGCTGGCCTTCTCTAGTCACTCCTAGGCTCAGTCACTGGTATACTTTTATTTACAAAGCCATTACACACCACTGCACTTTATATACCAGGGTTGGCTGGCCTTCTCTAGTCACTCCTAGGCTCAGTCACTGGTATACTTTTATTTACAAAGCCATTACACACCACTGCACTTTATATACCAGGGTTGGCTGGCCTTCTCTAGTCACTCTAGGCTCAGTCACTGGTATACTTTTACACACCACTGCACTTTATATACCAGGGTTGGCTGGCCTTCTCTAACTCCTAGTCAGTCACTGGTATACTTTTATTACAAAGCCATTACACACCACTGCACTTTATATACCAGGGTTGGCTGGCCTTCTCTAGTCACTCCTAGGCTCAGTCACTGGTATACTTTTATTTACAAAGCCATTACACACCACTGCACTTTATATACCAGGTTTGGCCTTTACAAGTCACCCTAGGCTCAGTCACTGGTATACTTTTATTTACAAAGCCATTACACAGGCCTACTGCAATATACCAGGGTTGGCTGGCCTTCTCTAACTCCTAGGCTCTGATCACTGCCTCTCTCAGCCTATTGCAGACAGTCTGGTATACTTTTATTTACAAAGCCATTACACACCACTGCACTTTATATACCAGGGTTGGCTGGCCTTCTCTAGGCTCAGTCTTCCAAAGCCATTACACACCACTGCACTTTATATACCAGGCCTTAGGCAGTCACTGGTATACTTTTATTTACAAAGCCATTACACAACTGCACTTTATATACCAGGGTTGGCTGGCCTTCTCTAGTCACAGCTCAGTCTGGTATACTCAGCCATTTTGGGTTTACTACCTTTTATTTGGCCATTTTTATTGTTCAGAAAGTCTGTCAGGCAACACCTTTACATAATATTTTTAAACTGGAAGAACTTGTTTGGTGTTTTCCCCAATTTAACCAGATAGGCCAGTTGAGAACATGTTCTCATTTACAAATGCGACCTGGCCAAGATGTGCGACACTGCTTTGTGATGGCCCTACCTTACAGCAGGCCTAATGAACCCTCGGACCAGCCTCTCTCAGCCTATTCTGAGCACTGATGTTTAACCTGGTAGTCTTCTCCTGCCTTACAGCAGGCCTAACAAACCCTCGGACCAGCCTCTCTCAGCCTATTACGGACAGTCTGAGCACTGATGTTTAACCTGGTAGTCTTCTCCTGCCTTACAGCAGGCCTAACAAACCCTCGGACCAGCCTCTCTCAGCCTATTGCAGACAGTCTGAGCACTGATGTTTTAACCTGGTAGTCTTCTCCTGCCTTAGCAGGCCTAACAAACCCTCGGACCAGCCTCTCTCAGCTCATTACGGACAGTCTGAGCACTGATGTTTAACCTGGTAGTCTTCTCTACCTTACAGCAGGCCTAACAAACCCTCGGACCAGCCTTCAGCCTACGCAGACAGTCTGAGCACTGATGTTTAACCTGGTAGTCTTCTCCTACCTTACAGCAGGCCTAACAAACCCTCGACCAGCCTCTCTCAGCCTATTGCAGACAGTCTGAGCACTGATGGAGGGATTGTGTGTTCCTGGTGTAAATCGGGCAGTTGTTGTTGCCATCCTGTACCTGTCCCGCAGGTGTGCTGTTCGGATGTACTGATCCTGTGCAGGTGTTGTTGCACGTGGTCTGCCACTGCGAGGATGATCAGCTGTCCGTCCTGTCTCCCTGTAGCGCTGTCTTAGGTGTCTCACAGTACGGACATTGAAATGTATTGCCCTGGCCACATCTGCAGTCCTCATGCCTTCTTGCAGCATGCCCAAGGCACGTTCACGCAGATGAGCAGGGACCCTGGGCATCTTTGTTTTGGTGTTTTTTCAGAGTCAGTAGAAAGGCCTCTTTAGTGTCCTCTAAGTTTTCATAACTGTGACCTTAATTGGCTGTAAGCTGTTAGTGTCTTAACGACCGTTCCACAGGTGCATGTTCATTCATTGCTTATGGTTCATTGAACAAGCATGGGTAACAGTGTTCTTTTTTTTGACTCAGTTTAGTACCAACCATCAAACCACAACTCTTAACTAGGCTTGGGCGGTATCCAGGTTGTCCTACCTTCATACCCACCTTGTGCCATACCAGGATATTCGGTAATACCGGCACTGAACCCAAGGGGCGTTATTGTAATCCGAAGGTCAGCAATGTTAACAAGTACACGTAAATCCCATAGAGCATGCTAACTAAAAGCTAATGAGCACATTGCAAACATTTTATACAGTCTCTGACCTAAAGTATTCACAAGACAGACATCCCAGCTCATAAAGTTATACAAGGAACTCAAAAAATGCTACTCAGTTTGCTGGACACAGTAAACTAATATTAGACAGCAAGGCTCTTGATCCAGGAGGGGATTCCCTGCTGTTATCAAGTAAAAACTTGATTTTGGAAGAAGCTAACCACTTAGCTAGATAGCGAACTAGCTACTAAATTAGAGCAAAGCATTAAATGCAGATCATTTATCACATTTTAGACAGTTTGTTGGTTATAAGATATCTAGCTGGCAAACATTTAGTTGTGAATTCCAGATCACCTGGCACGAGCTGCACAACAGTGAGTGACTCACAAGGCTCCGGTCTCTCATTGTTGTGTGCTTGTAAACAAATATCACGTGACTGAGGACGACCAGTAAGCTTCATAATGAAAAATGGTGACGGGTGAAATTAAGAACGTGGTCTTCTTTATCTCCTGTCGTATTGCACAAGTTGACCTCAGGTATTTACTTAAAATAGTTACAAATATTACCATTTGTTTAAAAAAAACTTCAAAGAAATAGTTTCAACGGTATTTAAAAACCATCCCTATTTCCAAATACCTTGGTATACGGTGTACTAGTACTAACCAACACACCACAACTCTAAACTGGTACCAATCTAGCCTCTTGGTATACATGGTACCAGTACTAACCAACACACCACAACTCTAAACTGGTACCAATCTAGCCTCGTTGGTATACGGTACTTAGTACTAACTAACACACCACAACTCTAAACTGGTACCAATCTAGCCTCCTTGGTATACGGTGTACTAGTACTAACCAACACACCACAACTCTAAACTGGTACCAATCTAGCCTCCTTGGTATACGTGTACTAGTACTAACCAACACACCACAATCTCTAAACTGGTACCAATCTAGCCTCCTTGGTATACGGTGTACTAGTACTAACCAACACACCACAAACTTCTAAACTGGTACCAATCTAGCCTCCTTGGTATACGGTACTAGTACTAACCAACACACCACAACTCTAAACTGGTACCAATCTAGCCTCCTTGGTATACGGTGTACTAGTACTAACCAACAAACCACAACTCCTAAACTGGTACCAATCTAGCCTCCTTGGTATACGTGTACTAGTACTAAATCAACACACCACAACTCTAAACTGGTACCAATCTAGCCTCCTTGGTATACGGTGTACTAGTACTAACCAACAAACCACAACCCCTAAACTGGTACCAATCTAGCCTCCTTGGTGTACTAGTACTAACCAACACACCACAACCTAAACTGGTACCAATCTAGCCTCCTTGGTATAATGTGTACTAGTACTAACCAACACACCACACCTCTAAACTGGTACCAATCTAGCCTCCTTGGTATACGGTGTACAGTACTAACCAACACACCACAACTCTAAACTGGTACCAATCTAGCCTCCTTGGTATACGGTGTACTAGTACTAACCAACACACCACGACTCTAAACTGGTACCAATCTAGCCTCCTTGGGTATACGGTGTACTAGTACTAACCAACAAAACCACAACTCTAAACTGGTACCAATCTAGCCTCCTTGGTGTACTAGTACTAACCAACACACCACAACCTCTAAACTGGTACCAATCTTTCTTGTAACTGGTACTAACCAACACACCACAACTCTAAACTGTACCACCTATTGGTATACGGTACTAGTACTAACCAACACACCACAACTCTAAACTGGTACCAATCTAGCCTCCTTGGTATACGGTGTACTAGTACTAACCAACACACCACAACTCTAAACTGGTACCAATCTTTAGCCTCCTTGGTATATCGGTGTACTAGTACTAACCAACACACCACAACTCTAAACTGGTACCAATCTAGCCTCCTTGGTATAATGTGTACTAGTACTAACCAACAAACCATTAACTCCTAAACTGGTACCAATCTAGCCTCCCTTTGGTATACGGTGTACTAGTACTAACCAACAAACCACAACTCTAAACTGGTACCAATCTAGCCTTGGTATACGGTGTACTAGTACTAACCAACAAACCACAACTCTAAACTGGTACCAATCTAGCCTCCTTGGTATACGGTGTACTAGTACTAACCAACACACCACAACTCTAAACTGGTACCAATCTAGCCTCCTTGGTATACGGTGTACTAGTACTAACCAACAAACCACAACTCTAAACTGGTACCAATCTAGCCTCCTTGGTGTACTAGTACTAACCAACACACCACAACTCTAAACTGGTACCAATCTAGCCTCCTTGGTATACGGTGTACTAGTACTAACCAACACACCACAACTCTAAACTGGTACCAATCTAGCCTCCTTGGTATACGGTGTACTAGTACTAACCAACACACCACAACTCTAAACTGGTACCAATCTAGCCTCCTTGGTATACGGTGTACTAGTACTAACCAACACACCACAACTCTAAACTGGTACCAATCTAGCCTCCCTTGGTATACGGTGTACTAGTACTAACCAACACACCACAACTCTAAACTGGTACCAATCTAGCCTCCTTGGTATACGGTGTACTAGTACTAACCAACACACCACAACTCTAAACTGGTACCAATCTAGCCTCCTTGGTATACGGTGTACTAGTACTCAACCAACACACCACAACTCTAAACTGGTACCAATCTAGCCTCCTTGGTATACGGTGTACTAGTACTAACCAACACACCACAACTCTAAACTGGTACCAATCTAGCCTCCTTGGTATACGGTGTACTAGTACTAACCAACACACCACAACTCTAAACTGGTACCAATCTAGCCTCCTTGGTATACGGTGTACTAGTACTAACCAACACACCACAACTCTAAACTGGTACCAATCTAGCCTCCTTGGTATACGGTGTACTAGTACTAACCAACACACCACAACTCTAAACTGGTACCAATCTAGCCTCCTTGGTATACGGTGTACTAGTACTAACCAACACACCACAACTCTAAACTGGTACCAATCTAGCCTCCTTGGTATACGGTGTACGAGTACTAACCAACACACCACAACTCTAAACTGGTACCAATCTAGCCTCCTTGGTATACGGTGTACTAGTACTAACCAACACACCACAACTCTAAACTGGTACCAATCTAGCCTCGTTGGTATACGGTGTACTAGTACTAACCAACACACCACAACTCTAAACTGATAACTAATCTAGCCTCGTTGGTATACGTGTACTAGTACTAACCAACACACCACAACTCTAAACTGAGTACCAACTCTAGCCTTGTTATATACGGTGTACTAAGTACTTAACCAACAAACCACAACTCTAAACTGGTGCCTGATCCCAGCCTCGTTGAGATACGGTGTACTAGTACTAACCAACACACCACAACTCTAAACTGGTACCAATCTAGCCTTGTTGGTATACGGTGTACTAGTACTAACCAACAAACCACAACTCTAAACTGGTACCAATCTAGCCTCGTTGGTATACGGTGTACTAGTACTAACCAACAAACCACAACTCTAAACTGGTACCAATCTAGCCTTGTTGGTATACGGTGTACTAGTACTAA
>NW_027037646.1:0-21262 GCF_034236695.1 Oncorhynchus nerka | reverse complement strand
ATTCACCCACAGGCTCAGGGGTCTGTGATGGGGCTATATTCACCCACTGGTCTGTGATGGGGCTATATTCACCCACTGGTCTGATGGGGCTATATTCCACCTACAGGCTCAGGGGTCTGTGATGGGGCTATATTCACCCACTGGTCTGTGATGGGGCTATATTCACCCACAGGTCTGTGATGGGGCCATATTCACCCACTGGTCTGTGATGGGGCCATATTCACCCACTGGTCTGTGATGGGGCTGTATTCACCCACAGGCTCAGGGGTCTGTGATGGGGCTATATTCACCCACTGGTCTGTGATGGGGCTATATTCACCCACAGGTCTGTGATGGGGCTATATTCCTACAGTCTGTGATAGGGCTATATTCCACTTACAGGTCTGTGATGAGGCTATATTCACCAACTGGTCTGATAGGGCTATATTCACCCACTGGTCTGTGATAAGGGCTATATTCACCCACAGGCTCGAAAGGGGTCTGTGATGGGGGTCTGTGATGGGGCTATATTCACCCACTGGTCTGTGATGGGGCTATATTCACCCACTGGTCTGTGATGGGCTATATTCACCCACTGGTCTGTGACTATATTCACCCACAGGATCTCCTGTGATGGGGCTATATTCACCCACTGGTCTGTGATGGGGCTATATTCACCCACTGGTCTGTGATGGGGCTATATTCACCCACAGGCTCAGGGGTCTGTGATGGGGCTATATTCACCCACTGGTCTGTGATGGGGCTATATTCACCCACTGGTCTGTGATGGGGCTATATTCACCCACTGGTCTGTGATGGGGCTATATTCACCCACTGGTCTGTGATGGGGCTGGTATTCACCCACAGGCTCAGGGGCTGTGATGGGGCTATATTCACCCACTGGTCTGTGATGGGGCTATATTCACCACTGGTCTGTGATGGGGCTATATTCACCCACTGGTCTCCAGATGGGGCTATATTCTGTCTGTGATGGGCCTATATTCACCCACTCAGGGGTCTGTGATGGGGCTATATTCACCCACTGGTCTGTGATGGGGCTATATTCACCCACTGGTCTGTGATGGGGCTATATTCACCCACTGGTCTGTATGGGGCTATATTCACCCACTGGTCTGTGATGGGGCCTATTCACCCACTGGTCTGTGATGGGGCTATATTCACCCACTGGGCTCTGTGATGGGGCTATATTCACCCACAGGCTCAGGGGTCTGTGATGGGGCTATATTCACCCACAGGCTCAGGGGCCTGTGATGGGGCTATATTCACCCACTGGTCTGTGATGGGGCTATATTCACCCACTGGTCTGTGATGGGGCTATATTCACCCACTGTTCTGTGATGGGGCTATATTCACCCACTGGTCTGTGATGGGGCTATATTCACCCACAGGCTCAGGGGTCTGTGATGGGGCTATATTCACCACCAGGCTCAGGGGTCTGTGATGGGGCTATATTCACCACCAGGCTCAGGGGTCTGTGATGGGGCTATATTCACCCACTGGTCTGTGATGGGGCTATATTCACCCACTGGTCTGTGATGGGGCTATATTCACCCACAGGTCTGTGATGGGGCTATATTCACCCACTGGTCTGTGATGGGGCTATATTCACCCACTGGTCTGTGATGGGGCTATATTCACCCACTGGTCTGTGATGGGCCTATATTCACCCACAGGCTCAGGGGTCTGTGATGGGGCTATATTCACCCACTGGTCTGTGATGGGGCTATATTCACCCACTGGTCTGTGATGGGGCTATATTCACCCACTGGTCTGTGATGGGGCTATATTCACCCACTGGTCTGTGATGGGGCTATATTCACCCACTGGTCTGTGATGGGGCTATATTCACCCACTGGTCTGTGATGGGGCTATATTCACCCACTGGTCTGTACTGGTCTGTGAAGGGGCTATATTCACCCACTGGTCTGTGATGGGGCTATATTCACCCACTGGTCTGTGATGGGGCTGTATTCACCCACAGGCTCAGGGGCCTGTGATGGGGCTATATTCACCCACAGGTCTGTGATGGGGCTATATTCACCCACTGGTCTGTACTGGTCTGTGAAGGGGCTATATTCACCCACTGGTCTGTGATGGGGCTATATTCACCCACTGGTCTGTGATGGGGCTTTATTCACCCACAGGCTCAGGGGCCTGTGATGGGGCTATATTCACCCACTGGTCTGTGATGGGGGCTATATTCACCCACTGGTCTGTGATGGGGCTATATTCACCACTGGTCTGTGATGGGGCTATATTCACCCACAGGTCTGTGATGGGCTATATTCACCCACTGGTCTGTGATGGGCTATATTCACCCACTGGTCTGTGATGGGGCTATATTCACCCACTGGTCTGTGATGGGCCTATATTCACCCACAGGCTCAGGGGTCTGTGATGGGGCTATATTCACCCACTGGTCTGTGATGGGGCTATATTCACCCACTGGTCTGTGATGGGGCTATATTCACCCACTGGTCTGTGATAGGCTCACCCACTGGTCTGTGATGGGGCTATATTCACCCACAGGCTCAGGGGCCAGTGATGGGGCTATATTCACCCACTGGTCTATGATGGGGCTATATTCACCCACTGGTCTGTGATGGGGCTATATTCACCCACAGGCTCAGGGGTCTGTGATGGGGCTATATTCACCCACTGGTCTGTGATGGGGCTATATTCACCCACTGGTCTGTGATGGGGCTATATTCACCCACAGGTCTGTGATGGGGCTATATTCACCCACTGGTCTGTGATGGGGCTATATTCACCCACTGGTCTGTGATGGGGCTATATTCACCCACTGGTCTGTGATGGGGCTATATTCACCCACTGGTCTATGATGGGGCTATATTCACCCACAGGTCTGTGATGGGGCTATATTCACCCACTGGTCTGTGATGGGGCTATATTCACCCACAGGCTCAGGGGCCTGTGATGGGGCTATATTCAACCACTGGTCTGTGATGGGGCTATATTCACCCACTGGTCTGTGATGGGGCTATATTCACCCACTGGTCTGTGATGGGGCTATATTCACACACTGGTCTGTGATGGGGCTATATTCACCCACTGGTCTGTGATGGGGCTATATTCACCCACTGGTCTGTGAAGGGGCTATATTCACCCACTGGTCTGTACTGGTCTGTGAAGGGGCTATATTCACCCACTGGTCTGTGATGGGGCTATATTCACCCACTGGTCTGTGATGGGGCTGTATTCACCCACAGGCTCAGGGGCCTGTGATGGGGCTATATTCACCCACTGGTCTGTGATGGGGCTATATTCACCCACTGGTCTGTGATGGGGCTATATTCACCCACTGATCTGTGATGGGGCTGTATTCACCCACAGGCTCAGGGGCCTGTGATGGGGCTATATTCACCCACTGGACTGTGATGGGGCTATATTCACCCACTGGTCTGTGATGGTGCTATATTCACCCACTGGTCTGTGATGGGGCTATATTCACCCACTGGTCTGTGATGGGGCTATATTCACCCACAGGCTCAGGGGCCTGTGATGGGGCTATATTCACCCACTGGTCTGTGATGGAGCTATATTCACCCACAGGCTCAGGGGCCTGTGATGGGGCTATATTCACCCACAGGCTCAGGGGTCTGTGATGGGGCTATATTCACCCACAGGCTCAGGGGCCTGTGATGGGGCTATATTCACCCACAGGCTCAGGGGCCTGTGATGGGGCTATATTCACCCACAGGCTCAGGGGCCTGTGATGGGGCTATATTCACCCACAGGCTCCTGGGCCTGTGATGGGGCTATATTCACCCACAGGCTCAGGGGCCTGTGATGGGGCTATATTCACCCACAGGCTCAGGGGCCTGTGATGGGGCTATAATCACCCACTGGTCTGTGATGGGGCTATATTCACCCACAGGCTCAGGGGTATGTGATGGGGCTATAGTCACCCACAGGCTCAGGGGCCTGTGATGGGGCTATATTCACCCACAGGCTCAGGGGCCTGTGATGGGGCTATATTCACCCACAGGCTCAGGGGCCTGTGATGGGGCTATATTCACCCACAGGCTCAGGGGCCTGTGATGGGGCTATATTCACCCACAGGCTCCTGGGCCTGTGATGGGGCTATATTCACCCACAGGCTCAGGGGCCTGTGATGGGGCTATATTCACCCACAGGCTCAGGGGCCTGTGATGGGGCTATATTCACCCACTGGTCTGTGATGGGGCTATATTCACCCACTGGTCTGTGATGGGGCTATATTCACCCACTGGTCTGTGATGGGGCTATATTCACCCACTGGTCTGTGATGGGGCTATATTCACCCACTGGTCTGTGATGGGGCTATATTCACCCACTGGTCTGTGATGGGGCTATATTCACCCACTGGTCTGTACTGGTCTGTGAAGGGGCTATATTCACCCACTGGTCTGTGATGGGGCTATATTCACCCACTGGTCTGTGATGGGGCTTTATTCACCCACAGGCTCAGGGGCCTGTGATGGGGCTATATTCACCCACTGGTCTGTGATGGGGCTATATTCACCCACTGGTCTGTGATGGGGCTATATTCACCCACAGGTCTGTGATGGGGCTATATTCACCCACTGGTCTGTGATGGGGCTATATTCACCCACTGGTCTGTGATGGGGCTATATTCACCCATTGGTCTGTGATGGGCCTATATTCACCCACAGGCTCAGGGGTCTGTGATGGGGCTATATTCACCCACTGGTCTGTGATGGGGCTATATTCACCCACTGGTCTGTGATGGGGCTATATTCACCCACTGGTCTGTGATAGGGCTATATTCACCCACTGGTCTGTGATGGGGCTATATTCACCCACAGGCTCAGGGGCCAGTGATGGGGTTATATTCACCCACTGGTCTATGATGGGGCTATATTCACCCACTGGTCTGTGATGGGGCTATATTCACCCACAGGCTCAGGGGTCTGTGATGGGGCTATATTCACCCACTGGTCTGTGATGGGGCTATATTCACCCACTGGTCTGTGATGGGGCTATATTCACCCACAGGTCTGTGATGGGGCTATATTCACCCAGAGGCTCAGGGGCCTGTGATGGGGCTATATTCACCCACAGGCTCAGGGGCCTGTGATGGGGCTATATTCACCCACAGGCTCAGGGGCCTTTGATGCGGCTATATTCACCCACAGGACCAGGGGCCTGTGATGGGGCTATATTCACCCACTGGTCTGTGATGGGGCTATATTCACCCACTGGTCTGTGATGGGGCTATATTCACCCACAGGTCTGTGATGGGGCTATATTCACCCACTGGTCTGTGATGGGGCTATATTCACCCACTGGTCTGTGATGGGGCTATATTCACCCACAGGCTCAGGGGTCTGTGATGGGGCTATATTCACCCACTGGTCTATGATGGGGCTATATTCACCCACTGGTCTGTGATGGGGCTATATTCACCCACAGGCTCAGGGGTCTGTGATGGGGCTATATTCACCCACTGGTCTGTGATGGGGCTATATTCACCCACAGGCTCAGGGGCCTGTGATGGGGCTATATTCACCCACTGGTCTGTGATGGGGCTATATTCACCCACTGGTCTGTGATGGGGCTATATTCACCCACTGGTCTGTGATGGGGCTATATTCACCCACTGGTCTGTGATGGGGCTTTATTCACCCACTGGTCTGTGATGGGGCTATATTCACCCACTGGTCTGTAATGGGGCTATATTCACCCACTGGTCTGTGATGGGGCTATATTCACCACCAGGCTCAGGGGTCTATGATGGGGCTATATTCACCCACAGGTCTGTGATGGGGCTATATTCACCCACTGGTCTGTGATGGGGCTATATTCACCCACAGGCTCAGGGGCCTGTGATGGGGCTATATTCACCCACTAGTCTGTGATGGGGCTATATTCACCCACAGGCTCAGGGGCCTGTGATGGGGCTATATTCACCCACTAGTCTGTGATGGGGCTATATTCACCCACAGGCTCAGGGGCCTGTGATGGGGCTATATTCACCCACTGGTCTGTGATGGGGCTATATTCACCCACTGGTCTGTGATGGGGCTATATTCACCACCAGGCTCAGGGGCCTGTGATGGGGCTATATTCACCCACAGGCTCAGGGGTCTGTGATGGGGCTGTATTCACCCACAGGCTCAGGGGCCTTTGATGGGGCTATATTCACCCACTGGTCTGTGATGGGGCTATATTCACCCACAGGCTCAGGGGTCTGTGATGGGGCTATATTCACCCACAGGCTCAGGGGCCTGTGATGGGGCTATATTCACCCACTGGTCTGTGATGGGGCTATATTCACCACCAGGCTCAGGGGCCTGTGATGGGGCTATATTCACCCACAGGTCTGTGATGGGGCTATATTCACCCACTGGTCTGTGATGGGGCTATATTCACCCACTGGTCTATGATGGGGCTATATTCACCCACAGGTCTGTGATGGGGCTATATTCACCCACTGGTCTGTGATGGGGCTATATTCACCCACAGGCTCAGGGGCCTGTGATGGGGCTATATTCAACCACTGGTCTGTGATGGGGCTATATTCACCCACTGGTCTGTGATGGGGCTATATTCACCCACTGGTCTGTGATGGGGCTATATTCACACACTGGTCTGTGATGGGGCTATATTCACCCACTGGTCTGTGATGGGGCTATATTCACCCACTGGTCTGTGAAGGGGCTATATTCACCCACTGGTCTGTACTGGTCTGTGAAGGGGCTATATTCACCCACTGGTCTGTGATGGGGCTATATTCACCCACTGGTCTGTGATGGGGCTGTATTCACCCACAGGCTCAGGGGCCTGTGATGGGGCTATATTCACCCACTGGTCTGTGATGGGGCTATATTCACCCACTGGTCTGTGATGGGGCTATATTCACCCACTGATCTGTGATGGGGCTGTATTCACCCACAGGCTCAGGGGCCTGTGATGGGGCTATATTCACCCACTGGTCTGTGATGGTGCTATATTCACCCACTGGTCTGTGATGGGGCTATATTCACCCACTGGTCTGTGATGGGGCTATATTCACCCACAGGCTCAGGGGCCTGTGATGGGGCTATATTCACCCACTGGTCTGTGATGGAGCTATATTCACCCACAGGCTCAGGGGCCTGTGATGGGGCTATATTCACCCACAGGCTCAGGGGTCTGTGATGGGGCTATATTCACCCACAGGCTCAGGGGCCTGTGATGGGGCTATATTCACCCACAGGCTCAGGGGCCTGTGATGGGGCTATATTCACCCACAGGCTCCTGGGCCTGTGATGGGGCTATATTCACCCACAGGCTCAGGGGCCTGTGATGGGGCTATATTCACCCACAGGCTCAGGGGCCTGTGATGGGGCTATATTCACCCACTGGTCTGTGATGGGGCTATATTCACCCACAGGCTCAGGGGTCTGTGATGGGGCTATATTCACCCACAGGCTCAGGGGCCTGTGATGGGGCTATATTCACCCACAGGCTCAGGGGCCTGTGATGGGGCTATATTCACCCACAGGCTCAGGGGCCTGTGATGGGGCTATATTCACCCACAGGCTCAGGGGCCTGTGATGGGGCTATATTCACCCACAGGCTCCTGGGCCTGTGATGGGGCTATATTCACCCACAGGCTCAGGGGCCTGTGATGGGGCTATATTCACCCACAGGCTCAGGGGCCTGTGATGGGGCTATATTCACCCACTGGTCTGTGATGGGGCTATATTCACCCACTGGTCTGTGATGGGGCTATATTCACCCACTGGTCTGTGATGGGGCTATATTCACCCACAGGCTCAGGGGCCTGTGATGGCAGTACATTCACAGACAGGCTCAGGGGCCTGTGATGGCAGTACATTCACAGACAGGATTTCTTGTGCCGCCTCGGGTGTGAAATCACGGAAAAAAACTAAATCGCTCAGCAGCATTCACAATGATTCCAGATGTCCTTCTTCTCTGCTTGTGGTTGATGACCACTGCGATAAATAATACAAAATGAACCGGTTTAACATGCAGCATTTCACGATCCCTCAGTTGATGAGAAACCTTCACTGGTCGTGGTGGCTATACTATCATTGTTTCTTCTCACTTCCTCCAGACAGGAGACAGGCTGGACACTCATTACCCTTGCCACCTCATTCTCCTTCAACCCTAACAGGAAACTCCTTAACCTTGCCACCTCATTCTCCTTCAACCCTAACAGGAAACTCCTTGCCATCTCATTCTCCTTCAACCCTAACAGGAAACTCCTTGCCACCTCATTCTCCTTCAACACTAACAGGACACTCCTTACCCTTACCATCTCATTCTCCTTCAACCCTAACAGGAAACTCCTTGCCACCTCATTCTCCTTCAACCCTAACAGGAAACTCCTTACCCTTCCTTGCCATCTCATTCCCCTTCAACCCTAACAGGACACTCCTTGCCATCTCATTCTCCTTCGCCCCTAACAGAAAACTCCTTACCATCTCATTCTCCGTCAACCCTAAACAGGAAACTCCTTACCCTTACCATCTCATTCTCCTTCAACCCTAAACAGGAAACTCCTTACCATCTCATTCTCCTTCAACCCTAACAGGAAACTCCTTACCCTTACCATCTCATTCTCCTTCAACCCTAACAGGACACTCCTTGCCACCTCATTCTCCTTCAACCCTAACAGGAAACTCCTTGCCACCTCATTCTCCTTCAACCCTAACAGGAAACTCCTTACCCTTCCTTGCCATCTCATTCTCCTTCAACCCTAACAGGACACTCATTACCATCTCATTCTCCTTCAACCCTAACAGGAAACTCCTTGCCATCTCATTCAACCCTAACAGGAAACTCCTTACCATCTCATTCTCCTTCAACCCTAACAGGAAACTCCTTACCATCTCATTCTCCTTCAACCCTAACAGGAAACTCCTTACCATCTCATTCTCCTTCAACCCTAACAGGATACACCTTACCATCTCAATCTACTTCAACCCTAACAGGACACTCCTTACCCTTACCATCTCATTCTCCTTCAACCCTAAACAGGAAACTCCTTACCATCTCATTCTCCTTCAACCCTAAACAGGAAACTCCTTACCCTTCCTTGCCATCTCATTCTCCTTCGCCCCTAACAGGACACTCCTTACCATCTCATTCTCCTTCAACCCTAAACAGGAAACTCCTTACCATCTCATTCTCCTTCAACCCTAACAGGAAACTCCTTACCCTTACCATCTCATTCTCCTTCAACCCTAACAGGACACTCCTTGCCATCTCATTCTCCTTCAACCCTAACAGGAAACTCCTTACCATCTCATTCTCCTTCAACCCTAACAGGATACACCTTACCATCTCAATCTACTTCAACCCTAACAGGACACTCCTTACCCTTACCATCTCATTCTCCTTCAACCCTAAACAGGAAACTCCTTACCATCTCATTCTCCTTCAACCCTAACAGGAAACTCCTTACCATCTCATTCTCCTTCAACCCTAACAGGAAACTCCTTACCATCTCATTCTCCTTCAACCCTAACAGGATACACCTTACCATCTCAATCTACTTCAACCCTAACAGGACACTCCTTACCATCTCATTCTCCTTCAACCCTAAACAGGAAACTCCTTACCATCTCATTCTCCTTCAACCCTAAACAGGAAACTCCTTACCCTTCCTTGCCATCTCATTCTCCTTCGCCCCTAACAGGACACTCCTTACCATCTCATTCTCCTTCAACCCTAAACAGGAAACTCCTTACCATCTCATTCTCCTTCAACCCTAACAGGAAACTCCTTACCCTTACCATCTCATTCTCCTTCAACCCTAACAGGACACTCCTTGCATTCTCAATCTCCTTCAACCCTAACAGGAAACTCCTTACCATCTAATTCTCCTTCGCCCCTAACAGGAAACTCCTTACCCTTACCATCTCATTCTCCTTCAACCCTAACAGGACACTCCATACCCTTGCCATCTCGTTCTCCTTCAACCCTAACAGGAAACTCCTTACCATCTCATTCTCCTTCGCCCCTAACAGGAAACTCCTTACCATCTCATTCTCCTTCAACCCTAACAGGAAACCCCTTACCATCTCATTCTCCTTCAACCCTAACAGGAAACTCCTTACCCTTACCATCTCATTCTGCTTCAACCCTAACAGGAAACTCCTTACCTTTACCACCTCATTCTCCTTCAACCCTAACAGGAAACTCCTTACCATCTCATTCTCCTTCAACCCTAACAGGAAACGCCTTACCATCTCATTATCCTTCAACCCTAACAGGAAACTCCTTACCATCTCATTCTCCTTCAACCCTAAACAGGAAACTCCTTACCCTTCCTTGCCATCTCATTCTCCTTCAACCCTAACAGGATACACCTTACCATCTCATTCAACCCTAACAGGAAACTCCTTACCCTTACCATCTCATTCTCCTTCAACCCTAACAGGAAACTCCTACCCTTACCATCTCATTCTCCTTCAACCCAAACAGGAAACTCCTTACCCTTACCATCTCATTCTCCTTCAACCCTAACAGGAAACTCCTTACCATCCCATCTCCTTCAACCCTAACAGGAAACTCCTTACCATCTCATCCTCCTTCAACCCTAAGAGGAAACTCCTTACCATCTCATTCTCCTTCAACCCTAAGAGGAAACTCCTTACCATCTCATTCTCCTTCAACCCTAAGAGGAAACTCTGGCATCTGTAGGCGGTTGACACAATCAGGAAAATAAAACATTTGATGTTGACGACCTTAAACACAATAAATCAGTGTCCGTTGAAGAGGAGGCAACTTGCCAAGGATGATGTCGCAGCTACTTGTCGTGAAGGAGGACGTCGCAGCTACTTGTCGTGAAGGAGGACGTCGCAGCTACTTGTCGTGAAGGAGGACGTCGCAGCTACTTGTCGTGAAGGAGGACGTCGCAGCTACTTGTCGTGAAGGAGGACGTCGCAGCTACTTGTCGTGAAGGAGGACGTCGCAGCTACTTGTCGTGAAGGAGGACGTTGCAGCTACTTGTCGTGAAGGAGGACGCCGCAGCTACTTGTCGCGGAAGGAGGACGCCGCAGCTACTTGTCGTGAAGGAAAACGCCGCAGCTACTTGTCGTGAAGGAGGACGCCGCAGCTACTTGTCGCGAAGGAGGACGCCGCAGCTACTTGTCGTGGAAGGAGGACGCCGCAGCTACTTGTCGTGGAAGGAGGACGCCGCAGCTACTTGTCGCGGAAGGAGGACGCCGCAGCTACTTGTCGTGAAGGAGGACGCCGCAGCTACTTGTCGTGAAGGAGGACGCCACAGCTACTTGTCGTGAAGGAGGACGCCACAGCTACTTGTCGTGAAGGAGGACGCCACAGCTACTTGTCATGAAGGAGGACGTCACAGCTACTTGTCATGAAGGAGGACGTCACAGCTACTTGTCATGAAGGAGGATGTCACAGCTACTTGTCATGAAGGAGGATTTCATCTCTCCAATTGGGGGAGCAATAGTCAACCCTTACTAGCCTCCATCTCAGAAGCTGACAGAGCTAAAGAGGTGAAACTGTTGAATTTGGACAGAGACAAACCTCCCATTGAAAGAGCATTGGGAGTACAATGGTGGGTGGAGAGCGACGCCTGTTTACCTTTAATGTTACCATAATGACACGTTTTTACCGTTAATGTTACCATAATGACACCAGTTTACCGTTAATGTTACCATAATGACACCTTTTTACCGTTAATGTTACCATAATGACACCAGTTTACCGTTAATGTTACCATAATGACACCAGTTTACCGTTAATGTTACCATAATGACACCAGCTTCATCGCTAATGTTACCATAATGACACCAGTTTACCATTAATGTTACCATAATGACACCAGTTTACCGCTAATGTTACCATAATGACACCAGTTTACCGTTAATGTTACCATAATGACACCAGTTTACCGCAATGTTACCATAATGACACCAGTTTACCGCTAATGTTACCATAATGACACCAGTTTACCGTTAATGTTACCATAATGACACCAGTTTACCGTTAATGTCACCATAATGACACCAGTTTACCGCAATGTTACCATAATGACACCAGTTTACCGTAATGTTACCATAATGACACCTGTTTACCGCTAATGTTACCATAATGACACCAGTTTACCTTTAATGTTACCATAATGACACCAGTTTACCGTTAATCTTACCATAATGACACCTGTTTACCGTTAATGTTACCATAATGACACCAGTTTATCGTTAATGTTACCATAATGACACCAGTTTACCGTTAATGTTACCATAATGACACCAGTTTACCGCTAATGTTACCATAATGACACCAGTTTACCGTTAATGTTACCATAATGACACCAGTTTACCGTTAATGTTACCATAATGACACCAGCTTCACCGTTAATGTTACCATAATGACACCAGTTTACCAGCAATGTTACCATAATGACACCTGTTTACCGTTAATGTTACCATAATGACACCAGTTTACCGTTAATGTTACCATAATGACACCAGTTTACCTTTAATGTTACCATAATGACACCAGTTTACCGTTAATGTTACCATAATGACACCAGTTTACCTTTAATGTTACCATAATGACACCAGTTTACCGTTAATGTTACCATAATGACACCAGTTTACCTTTAATGTTACCATAATGACACCAGTTTACCGTTAATGTTACCATAATGACACCAGTTTACCTTTAATGTTACCATAATGAGACCAACCCCACACAGGTAGGTGAGTTCTACCCACAGTGAGTTCTACCCACGGTGAGATCTACCCACGGTGATATCTACCCACGGTGAGATCTACATTTACATTACATTTAAGTCATTTAGCAGACGCTCTTATCCAGAGTGACTTACACCCACGGTGAGATCTACCCACGGTGAGATCTACCCATGATCCCCTGGGCTTCCTTGTTCCCTGCCTGCCAAACAGCTGCGTTACCAGGAGCTGCGTTACCAGGAGCTGCGTTACCAGGAGCTGCGTTACCAGGAGCTGCGTTACCAGGAGCTGCGTTACCAGGAGCTGTGGCTGGGATAAGAATATTTCCAGGTGATTCTCTGAAAAGTGGATGAAATGGATTAAGGATCTTCAAAATTGAAAGGTATCTTAAGCCATTATTAAGCGGTATTTGGCCCACTCACTGAAGCTCAACTGCACCAGTTCTCAGATGAGCAGTGAGCTAGGTTACGGGACAGTGAGCTAGGTTACGGAACAGTGAGCTAGGTTACGGAACAGTGAGCTAGGTTACGGAACAGTGAGCTAGGTTACGGAACAGTGAGCTAGGTTACGGAACAGTGAGCTAGGTTACGGGACAGTGAGCTAGGTTACGGGACAGTGAGCTAGGTTACGGGACAGTGAGCTAGGGGAGACTGATGAATCAAAGGGGTAATGTTCATGTATCTCTTGTCGTAAGATGAAGGTCAAGAGTTGCACCTCTGAAGCAGATAACCATCCCTCACATGGAGCTAGCTACTGCAGTACTGACCATCCCTCACATGGAGCTGGTTGCTGCAGTACTGACCATCCCTCACATGGAGCTAGCTACTGCAGTACTGACCATCCCTCACATGGAGCTAGCTACTGCAGTACTGACCATCCCTCACACAGAGCTAGCTACTGCAGTACTGACCATCCCTCACATGGAGCTGGTTGCTGCAGTACTGACCATCCCTCACATGGAGCTAGCTACTGCAGTACTGACCATCCCTCACACAGAGCTAGCAACTGCAGTACTGACCATCCCTCACATGGAGATGGTTGCTGCAGTACTGACCATCCCTCACACAGAGCTAGCTACTGCAGTACTGACCATCCCTCACATGGAGCTAGCTACTGCAGTACTGACCATCCCTCGCATGGAGCTAGCTACTGCAGTACTGACCATCCCTCACATGGAGCTAGCTACTGCAGTACTGAACATCCCTCACACGGAGCTAGCTACTGCAGTACTGACCATCCCTCACACGGAGCTAGCTCCTGCAGTACTGACCATCCCTCACACGGAGCTAGCTCCTGCAGTACTGACCATCCCTCACACGGAGCTAGCTCCTGCAGTACTGACCATCCCTCACATGGAGCTAGCTACTGCAGTACTGACCATCCCTCACATGGAGCTAGCTACTGCAGTACTGACCATCCCTCGCATGGAGCTAGCTACTGCAGTACTGACCATCCCTCACATGGAGCTAGCTACTGCAGTACTGACCATCCCTCACATGGAGCTAGCTACTGCAGAACTGACCATCCATCACATGGAGCTGGTTACTGCAGTACTGACCATCCCTCACATGGAGCTAGCTACTGCAGTACTGACCATCCCTCACACGGAGCTAGCTACTGCAGTACTGACCATCCCTCACATGGAGCTAGCTACTGCAGTACTGACCATCCCTCACACGGAGCTAGCTACTGCAGTACTGACCATCCCTCACATGGAGCTATCTACTGCAGTACTGACCATCCCTCACATCGAGCTAGCTACTGCAGTACTGAGTGTAAAGGTGGACAGCTGAGAGTTACAGCTGAAGCTGGACGACTCGGTGTTCTGGACAGACAGTCAGTCAGTGCTTATTAAGTATATAGCCAATGAGCGTACGAGGTTTCAAACATTTGTGGCCAATAGGATCTCTGTTATCGGAGAGAACACATCCGTATCACAGTGGAGGTATGTGGAAACTAGGCAGAATGTGGAAACTAGGCAGAATCCTGCGGATGATGCCTCAAGAGGACTGAGTGGAAAAAGTGGATCCATGGATCAGATGTTTCTATGGAAACCAGAAGTGCAGTGGCCACTGGAACACGTGCACTTTTAGTTTCGCTCACATTTGATGACCCTGGAGGTCAAAAATACTATTGTCGTGTGCAATGCTACCGTCAATGACATTGAAAAGCCCACCAACAAGCTGCAATCTCCACTTGGATGAAGTTGACGACTGCAGTGGCCCGGTTCCTTAAAGTGATGAACGTGTTCCTGTCTCTTGTACAGGAAAGAAATACAGTAAAATCTCAATCTCACCAGCATATATATATATATATATATATATATATATATATATATATATATAACAGAGAGAGAGAGAGAAGATGGTGAAAGATAAGATTCAAACCTACAAGACAACATGCAACGGTCAAACTAAGTCTGGACGAACTGTTGAATGCAGAAGTGGCGATCATTCGCTTCACCCAAAGACAAAGCTTCCCAGTGGAGATCTTGACTTTGACAATGACTCCATCTACAGTAAAGAGAAAGGAAGTGGCAATTCCTAAGTTGAATCCAGTTTCAGATGGAGTTCTCAGTGTCGGAGGACGTCTGTGTGAAAGGCAGCTATGCCTTGAAGAAGTCAAGTACCCGGTCATTCTCTCCAATGACCTTCACATATCTACACCTATCCTCCGCTTACGTACATTAACAAACAGGACATGGGCTAAAGGAATCACGTGCTCTCACTTCTCCGTCAATGGTATTGGATCACCCAGATTGGTTCGCAGAAGATGGTAGATTTGCCACTTGAAAAGGATCATTCCAGACATCTCACCATTTACCAACGTAAGGTGTGGATTACTTTGGTCCTGTACAAATCAGAATGTAAGGTGTGGATTACTTTGGTCCTGTACAAATCAGAACGTAAGGTGTGGATTACTTTGGTCCTGTACAAATCAGAATGTAAGGTGTGGATTACTTTGGTCCTGTACAAATCAGAATGTAAGGTGTGGATTACTTTGGTCCTGTACAAATCAGAACGTAAGGTGTGGATTACTTTGGTCCTGTACAAATCAGAACGTAAGGTGTGGATTACTTTGGTCCTGTACAAATCAGAACGTAAGGTGTGGATTACTTTGGTCCTGTACAAATCAGAATGTAAGGTGTGGATTACTTTGGTCCTGTACAAATCAGAATGTAAGGTGTGGATTACTTTGGTCCTGTACAAATCAGAATGTAAGGTGTGGATTACTTTGGTCCTGTACAAATCAGAACGTAAGGTGTGGATTACTTTGGTCCTGTACAAATCAGAAAAGACGAAATGTTAAAATATATGGAGTGATATCTACATGTATGTCCAGTAGAGAAATGTACATTGGCATTGCTTACTCTCTGTTGACACGGACTCGTGTATCAACGTCATAAGAAGATGTATGTGCAGAAGAGGACAAGTGCATCACGTAAGACTGGATAATGGGACTAACTTCGTTGGTTCTGAGAGAGAAGCTCTATTTGATTTAAACCAAGGCTTTATACAAGATGCTCTACTTGATTTAAACCAAGGCTTGATACAAGATGCTCTACTTGATTTAAACCAAGGCTTGATACAAGATGCTCGACTTGATTTAAACCAAGGCTTGATACAAGATGCTCGACTTGATTTAAACCAAGGCATGCTATAAGATGCTCGACTTGATTTAAACCAAGGCATGCTACAAGATGCTCTACTTGATTTAAACCAAGGCAGGATACAAGATGCTCTACTTGATACAAGATGCTCTACTTGATTTAAACCAAGGCATGATACAAGATGCTCTACTTCAGGAAGGAACGCAGTGGAGTTTCAATCCACCTGGGGCTTCTCCACTATGGAGGAGGAGTCAGGGAAAGGCTCATTGGGATGATTCCCTGAGGTGCTCCATTCTGTCCTGAAACAACAGATCCTAGATGAGGAGGGATGGCACAACGTGCTGTGTGAAGTAGAGGCCATTCTAAATCACCACGGTAACCAACGACCCCCTGGATCTAGAAGCCTGTTAAAAGTCTAAGCCTGTCCTTCCCCCTAGAACCTTTAAAAAATATATAAAAAAATTAAACGACATGTACATCAGACGACATTCGAAGCTAGTCCAGTACATGAACGACTTGTTTTAGAAGAGAGGGACACAGGAGTACCTGCCGTTCTGGCAGGAAAGACAAAAGTGGGGTAGAGTGAAACGCAGCTTCCGCGAAGGATATGTTGTTCTGGTCATGAACCCCACGGCACCACGTAGTGCCTGGATACTTGAAAAGGTTGTTGAGACCAAGCCTGATTCCAAGGGGTCAGTAAGTGTAGTACACCTGAAGACGAGAACCAACATTATAGAAAGACCAATATCTCCCAGATCTGTCTGCTACAAGAAGGTGCAGTTTAAGAATAAGGCTTCTTCAAGTTAAGCTTGAAGAACAAGTCATATTGGGGCCGGCGTGGTGCTGCTGATTGGCAGCGATGCTCCACAGGCCATGGACCCTGCTGACGACGACAGTGTTGGAGATGAACTCCCACACCGCTGGGACCCAATTGGTGTGGGTCTCTGGCGGTCTCTTAGGGGAAGGTGTTGACAACCCGGGAAAGATTGGCTGCCCTGCTGCTACTGCCCACCTCATCTACATATGAGAACATGCAGGAATGACACGGCCCGTAAACGTACTACAGAGCTGACCTTGGTATTGGCTGATCTGGGGCTAAGCTACTACAGAACTGACCTTGGTATTGGCTGATCTGGGGCTAAGCTACTACAGAACTGACCTTGGTATTGGCTGATCTGGGGCTAAGCTACTACAGAACTGACCTTGGTATTGGCTGAGCTGGGGCTAAGCTACTACAGAACTGGCCTTGTTATGGGCTGAGCTGGGGCTAAGCTACTACAGAGCTGACCTTGGTATTGGCTGAGCTGGGGCTAAGCTACTACAGAACTGACCTTGGTATTGGCTGATCTGGGGCTAAGCTACTACAGAACTGACCTTGGTATTGGCTGATCTGGGGCTAAGCTACTACAGAACTGACCTTGGTATTGGCTGATCTGGGGCTAAGCTACTACAGAGCTGACCTTGATATTGGCTGATCTGGGGCTAAGCTACTACAGAGCTGACCTTGGTATTGGCTGATCTGGGGCTAAGCTACTACAGAACTGACCTTGGTATTGGCTGATCTGGGGCTAAGCTACTACAGAGCTGACCTTGGTATTGGCTGATCTGGGGCTAAGTGCTAGCAACCTCTGGTCCTGCCAATCATCCCTCCATGAAGACACACACACATTGTTGGCTCCTTTTTTTGCATTTGTATAATTGTTTCTTTCCTAAGTCAGAGAACAATTACAGGGCCAGTGTGTAGGAGTCATTTTGGCCTGTTTATGTGTTGTCTGTCAAGTTTGTATTGTACACTAGAGGGCACTATATGTTGGGGGTCACTGGTCACCTGTGTATATATGTAGCACAGGTGACCAGGAAGGGTGAACACCACAGGTGACCAGGAAGGGTGAGCACCACAGGTGACCAGGAAGGGTGAGCACCACAGGTGACCAGGAAGGGTGAGCACCACAGGTGACCAGGAAGGGTGAGCACCACAGGTGACCAGGAAGGGTTGGCACCACAGGTGACCAGGAAGGGTTGGCACCACAGGTGACCAGGAAGGGTTGGCACCACAGGTGACCAGGAAGGGTTGGCACCACAAGTGACCAGGAAGGGTTGGCACCACAGGTGACCAGGAAGGGTGAACACCACAGGTGACCAGGAAGGGTGAACACCACAGGTGACCAGGAAGGGTGAGCACCACAGGTGACCAGGAAGGGTGAGCACCACAGGTGACCAGGAAGGGTGAGCACCACAGGTGACCAGGAAGGGTGAGCACCACAGGTGACCAGGAAGGGTGAGCACCACAGGTGACCAGGAAGGGTGGGCACCACAGGTGACCAGGAAGGGTTGGCACCACAGGTGACCAGGAAGGGTTGGCACCACAGGTGACCAGGAAGGGTTGGCACCACAAGTGACCAGGAAGGGTTGGCACCACAGGTGACCAGGAAGGGTGAGCACCACAGGTGACCAGGAAGGGTGAACACCACAGGTGACCAGGAAGGTTGAGCACCACATGTGACCAGGAAGGGTGAACACCACAGGTGACCAGGAAATGTTAGACAATCATTTTAAATTCCATAAAGTGAGTGTGGAAGAGGTGAGAGATTATTGCTGTCAACAATGACAAGCCACCGGGGTCTGACACCTTGGATGGAAAATTACTGAGGATAATAGCAGACCATATTCCCACTCCTAATTGCCACATCTTACATTTAAGCCTACTAGAAAGTGTATGCCCTCAGGCCTGGAGGGAAGCTGAAGTCATTCCACTATCTAAGAATAGTAAAGCCCCCTTTACTGGCTCAAATAGCCAACCAATCAGCCTGTTACCAACCCTAGTAAAGTTGTGTTTTACCAGATATAAATGGTATTTTACAGTAAACAAATTGACAGACTTTCAGCATTCTTATAGGGAAGGACATTCAACAAGTCCAGTACTTATACTAATGACTGATGATTGGCCGAGAGAAATTGATGATAAAATGATTGTGGGGGCTGTATTGTTAGACTTCAGTGCAGCTTTTAACATTATTGATCATAGTCTGCTGCTGGAAGAACTTGGGTTATGGCTTAACACCCCCTGCTACAATGTGGATAAAGAATTACCTGTAACAGAACACAGAGGGTGTTCTTTAATGGAAGCCTCTACAACATAATCCAGCTAGAATCAGGAATTCCCAGGGTAGCTGTCTAGGCCCCTTACTTTTTCAATCTTTACTAATGACATGCCACTAGCCAATGTGTCTATGTTAGCGGATGACTCAACACTATACACGTCAGCTACTACAGCAAGTGATATTACTGCAACACTTAACAAAAGAGCTGAAGTTAGTGTCAGAATGGGGGCCAAGGAATAAGTTAGCCCTAAATATTTCAAAATCATTGCATTTTGGAGAAAATACTTCACTAAACCCTAAACCTCAACTAAATAATGTGGAAATTGAGCAAGTTGAGGTGACTAAACGGCTTGGAGTAACCCTGGATTGTAAACTGTCATGGTCAAAACATGTTGATACAACAGTAGCTAAGATGGGGAGAAGTCTGTCCATAATAAAACACTGCTTCTTAACTTCTTGTTGACAGGGGCCAGTATTTTCACGTCCAGATGAAATGCATGCCCAAATTCAACTGCCTGCTACTCATCCCCAGAAGATAAGATATAGTAGATTTGGATAGAAAACACACCAAAGTTTCTAAAACTGTTTGAATCATGTCTGAGTATAACATAACTTATTTAGCAGGCGAAACCCAGAGGACAAACCATTCCGATTTCTTTTTTAGGTCACTTTTAAATGGGTTTTCGTTGGGAATGCAGATTTCTAAGGACCTTCTTGCAGTTCCTACCGCTTCCACTGGATGTCACCAGTCTTTAGAATTTGGTTGAGGTTTTTCCTTTATGTAATGAAGAAGTGAGCCCTGTTCAGAATGAGGGTCACTTGAAGTGTACTGTTAGATAGAGGCACGTGACCAGAAAGCTAGCTACAGTTTGTTTTCCTCCGATATTGAACACAGATCATCCCTTCTTCAATTTGATTGATTATTTACGTTAAACAAATACCTAAAGTTGTATTACAAAAGTAATTTGAAATGTTTTGGCAAAGTTTACAGGTAACTTGACATATTTTGTAGTCAAGATATTTTGTAGTCACCGTGTTTTTCTGGATGAAACGCGCAAAATAAATGGATATTTTATATATATATATATATATATATATATATATAGACAGAATTAATCGAACAAAAGGACCATTTGTGATGTTTATGGCACATATTGGAGTGCCAACAGAAGAAGCTCCACAAAGGCATTAATTATATTTTTATTTCTGCGTATTGTCACGCCTGCAGAGTTGTAATATGTTTCTCTCTTTGTTTACGGAGGTGCAATCCTCAGATAATATCTTCTGTTTGCTTTCGCCGAAAAGCCTTTTTTTAAATCTGGCTGATTCACAACAAGTGTAGCTTAATGTGGTATCTTGCATGTGTGATTTAATGAAAGTTAAATAAATTACTATAAAATCTGAATTTGGCGCTCTGCATTTCCCTGGTTAACAACACTATCAACAAGGCAGGTCCTACAGGCCCTAGTTGTCACACCTGGACTACTGTTCAGTCATGTGAGGGACTTAGGGAAACAGCAATTGGCTCAGAACAGCACGGCTGGCCCTTGGATGTACACAGAGATCTAACATTGATCATATGGCTGCCAATCTCCCTGGCTTAAAGTGGAGGAGATGTTGACTTCATCACTACTTGTTATTTGTGAGAGGTATTGGACATGTTGAAAACCCTGAGCTGGCTGTTTTAAATGACTAGCACACAGCTTAGACACCGATGCATACCCCACAAGACATGCCACCAAAGGTCTTTTCACAGTCCCCAAGTCCAGAACAGACTATGGGAGGCACAAGGTACTACATAGAGCCATAACTACATGGAACTCTATTCCACATCAGATCAATGCAAG
>NW_027037645.1:0-21260 GCF_034236695.1 Oncorhynchus nerka | reverse complement strand
CTAATAAAATGCTATAAAATTCAAACTTTCATTAAATCACACATGTAAGATACTCAATTAAAGCTACACTCGTGTGAATCCAGCCAGCATGTCAGATTTTAAAAATGCTTTTTACTTCAGAAATCATAAGAAGCTAATATCTGATAGCCTGGAACAGCTGCACTAGGAGTAAACAAAAGAGGTAGCATAGCAGTTTACACAAAACGCTGAAATAAAAATATAAAACATGTATTACCTTTGACGAGCTTCTTTTGTTACTCAATATGTCCAATAAACATCACAATTGGTCCTTTTGTTCGATTAATTCCGTCCATATATATTGAACATGTCCATTTATAAAGCATGTTTGATCCCGAAAAAACAGCTTACAAAAACACAACGTCACCCCAAAATATTTCAAAAGTTACCTATAAACGTTGCCAAAATATTTCAAACTACTTTGTAATACAACATTAGGTATTTTTAAACGTTAATAATCGATAAAATTGTAGACGGGGCAATCTGTATTCAATACAGGAAACTAAAAGAAAACCAGCACTGTTCTTCACGTCTTGCTTTGCCACTCACAAAAGTGTCCCCAGTTCCGAGTTGACCTACTTCTTCATAGCACAAAAGGAATAACCTCAACCATATTTCAAAGACTGGCGACATCGTGTGAAGCGGTAGGAACTGAAAATAGGTTCCTATTAAATATCCAATGGCAAAGATAATATAGTGAACAGAGAGGGGGATAAACATTCTGAACAGTTAGTCCTCAGGGTTTTGCCTACTACATAAGTTCTGTTATACTCACAGACATGATTCAAACAGTTTAGAAACTTCACAGTGTTTTCTATCCAAATCTATGAATAATATGCATATCTTATCTTCTTGGCATGAGTAGCAGGAAGTTGAAATTGGCACGCTATTTATCCAAAAGTGAAAATTCTGCCCCTAGCTTTAAGAGGTGTATTAATGCCAAAATAATTATGCAAAACAGGCATCAAAAGTATATATATATGTATAATTGTTTTTAGCTAAACAGCTGGGGCTCAAAACCACCTGCCCTGAGTGACAGGTCGCCACTGTACTGGAAAGAGTTGAAGAGTGAGCCCTCTCGCTTCGCCTCTTCCTCTCTGCTGAAACTACAGTATATCACCTGAGAAAGCATCTAATGAGCAAAACAGTACCCTCTATATGTTCTCCATGTCTCTGATGATCTCTGGACAGAAATAGTATGACATGCCATATTATTTTGGTCATTAAGCATCAGATACATGGTCTGTCTGTGTGTCTGTGTCAGTGTCTGTCTGTCTGTCTGTCTGTCTGTCTGTCTGTCTGTCTGTCTGTCTGTCTGTCTGTCTGTCTGTCTGTCTGTCTGTCTGTCTGTCTGTCTGTCTGTCTGTCTGTCTGTCTGTCTGTCTGTCTGTCTGTCTATACCTATCCATCTCCCCTCCCCTCTCACTCCCCTCCCTCTCTTGGTGAGATTGTGTCCCCCTACATGTTTAAGCCTGTGCTCAGTGGTGTTTGATATCAGTTAATTTGCTGTGGTGCTGACAGGCGGGTGGCCACTCGGCGGAGAGTGTGTGTGTGTCAGTGAGAGAGAGAGAGAGATAGAAAGAGAGAGAGAGAGAGAGAGAGAGAGAGAGAGAGAGAGAGAGAGAGAAAAATGAGAAGAAAAAAGAGAGAGAGAGAGTGTATTTGTGTTTGGGTGTTTGGCATACCTATGTGTGTGTGTGTCTGGGTTCCCATGCTGTTCTCTGGTGTAATTGCTGAGGCTGAATCCGCTGCCCTGGATTACAGGATCTCCGCAATTGCTCCCTGGGGAGCGTCGGAGCACTGTGGGAAAAACGTGTGTTTGTGTGTGTATGTATCCAACTCTGTGTGTGTGTGTGTGTGCTTCTGCGCATTAGTCTGTGTGTGTGTGTGTGTGTGTGCTTCTGCGCATTAGTCTGTGTGTGTGTGTGTGTGTGTGCTTCTGCGCATTGGTCTGTGTGAGCTCTGTGGGAAAAGTGTGCTCGCTCTGGAACAGAGGGAACAATACAGCCTTTTCTCTGACAACACGTTCATGGATTCATATTTAAACCAACAGTGACAATGGACACACAGTCCCAGAAGCTCACTGGGGGAATGAGCTGATTTCGGCCAGTACTGACGTGAAACTTTAGTGAAGTCGCAAGCAGGATTTTCCAACCAAACTGTAAGTCTCGTGTGACAGGTGTGGTCTGGTCAGGTTAGGATGCAGCAGGATTTGTGAATGAGACCTACGGTCCAGCAGGCCATGAGAAAATTGGTCTGTCAGAGCCAGCTGTGGGTTAGCAGCTGTAAATCTCCTGAGGATATAAAGAGGAGAGATGCTGCGAACCATTCTACCCCCAGAGGACAAGGTCATAAAGCGCACTGTGGACTGGACTGGCAGGGCATTAAATACCATTGAGAAATTCCTTAGCCTCACTAAACCTGCCACCCTTCACATACATAGTACGAATGTGAACAAACGCACATATACACACACCCTCATACTTTCTCCTGAGATTCCCAGCGCTGTATCCAGGCAACATGGTCCTAATGTGGGTCTGGGTGATGTCGTCCCATGTGGATGATTGTGTGTGTGTGTGTGTGTGTGTGTGTGTGTGTGCGTGCGTGCGTGTGTGTGTGGGAGTGTCCTCGTGGGAGCCTCCTTATGGCCAGATGTGTTTTATGAGTGTATTGTAAAGCTGTCGCTGTCGATTTGGTTAGAATATGTTTATTTGTCACCCAAACAGCATAATGGCTATTAGAGGACTGGTAACCGTTAGTGATGGCTACATTCCTGCCGGCTGCTGCCTGCTCTCTGTTCGCTTTCTGGAGGGAAGGATGGGTGAGGAACGAGGTGAGGTAGGAGTTTGGGGTAAAGAGATTCAGAGACTGACCCCTAAGATTCAAGGGCCACCGCTGGGTTTAGGTTGGAATTAGGTTACTGATCAGAGGGAGAGCATAGAGAACAGAGCCATAAGACAAGGTTAGCGTAGACCTGTCGATCATTCCCCTGTCAGCTGAGCAGTAGAGATGGAGGGCATGGCCTGGACTGGGGACAGAACTCTACAGTAACTGTACCATGTTTCTTCTTTCCTCTGAACACTGAATGGAATGGTGTCTTGTACAACAATGTGCTCACCCCATGGGAAAGTGTCCCATCGCTGGTTGTGTTGGTCTGTGTGAACAGTGTGATGCTGTCTGGACCAGTCACAGCCAGTGGCACCAGGCCCTAATGGATCAGTTAAAAAACGAACAGAGCAAACAGCACAACATAAAGGCTGCCTCTGCCTGCCAACACAGCTCTGCATGTTTCCCAAACCTCCTGGACTCCCAGCTTGGGTGTGTGTCTGCATGTTGTGTGAGTTTGTGTGTATGCATGTGTCTGTGTGTGCGTGTTTGTTTGTGTGCATGCATGCATGTGTGTGTGTGTGGTTCCCAGGACCATCATGTTTTGTATTGTGTTGAGCCCTGTGGCTCCCAGATAAACACCCACTCATTCACACCTTCATGTACACACACCCCCATGTCCTATTCACATGCTACTCTCAGCTGCTGCAGAGAGGAAATGATGATGATGATGATGATGATGTATGTGTAGGAAAAAAATGCATTTAGAGGATAGTAGGATAGAGGAGAGGTAAAGCAGGAAGGTGGAAAGGGGAGAGACAAGAATAAGGGTGGAGTAAGGTGGAGAGGAGAGAAGAGGTAGAGAGGAGAGAAGAGGAAGAGAGAGAGAAGAGGTGGAGAGGAGAGAAGAGGTGGAGAGGAGAGAAGAGGAAGAGAGAGGAGAGAAGAGGAAGAGAGGAGGGAAGAGGGAGAGAGGAAGAGAGGAGAGAAGAGGTGGAGAGGAGAGAAGAGGAAGAGAGGAGAGAAGAGGTGGAGGAGAGAGAAGTGGAGAGGAGAGAAGAGGTGGAGAGGAGAGAAGAGTTGGAGAGGAGAGAAGAGGTGGAGAGGAGAGGAGAGAGAAGAGGAAGAGAGGAGAGAAGAGGTGGAGAGAAGAGAAGAGGAAGAGAGGAGAGAAGAGGTGGAGAAGAGAGAAGAGATGGAGAGGAGAGAAGAGGTGGAGAGGAGAGAAGAGGTGGAGAGGAGAGGAGAGGAGAGAAGAGAGGAGAGAAGAGGTGGAGAGGAGAGAAGAGGAAGAGAGGAGAGAAGAGGTGGAGAGGAGAGAAGAGGTGGAGAGGAGAGGAGAGACGAGGAAGAGAGGAGAGAAGAGGTGGAGAGGAGAGAAGAGGAAGAGAGGAGAGAAGAGGTGGAGAGGAGAGAATAGGTGGAGAGGAGAGAAGAGGTGGAGAGGAGAGAAGAGGTGGAGAGAAGAGGTGGAGAGGAGAGCAGTTCTAGCCGCCTTTTCTCCTCTCCCTCTCTCCATCTCTCTCTGGGCTGTCCTCTATAACCCCTCAGCTTATTGGTGTTATTTATCACTACAGGATCCTGCTGTAAGTCTCTCAGCAGGCTCCCACTCGCCAAGACTATAACTACACTACTGACATGTCAGGGCCTGTCGGAGAGAGAGAGAGAGAGAGAGAGAGAGAGAGAGAGAGAGAGAGAGAGAGAGAGGGGGCAGTCAGACTGTGAGCGACACAGGCTGATAAAGCAGGATACCTCCTCCATTCCCAGAAAACAGTAATGTGCTCCAGATGATCTGTCTCTGTCTGGGTGATTGTGGGTAGATGTTTGTGTGTTCATCTTTTTTCAAGATCTTTCTATATGGTTTTTCTTCTCTTTTTATTTTTCTATACACTT
The DNA here is from genome assembly GCF_034236695.1 of Oncorhynchus nerka. NCBI lineage: Eukaryota > Metazoa > Chordata > Actinopteri > Salmoniformes > Salmonidae > Oncorhynchus > Oncorhynchus nerka. The sequence continues at coordinate 16,523 of NW_027037645.1, read as the reverse complement.
TAACTGTTTCGTGTGTTAGCATGTGTTGTCTCTCTCTCTTGACGTTTTTGTTACTGTGTCCCCAAAATCACAGAGGAGCTAGTAGGAAACAAATAAGTCATTTTAATGCCAGCAGAAATATTCCATTCATCTGAAACATTCCCCTGTCATACATCCCCCTGTAGTTACTGTACATGTTTGTGTGGGAAGAAAGAGCCATGTTTATTGTTTGGGGGTGAGAATGTCTAAAGATGTGATGACTGAACTGACTGACATGACTCATCTGTAAAGGACGCCAGGGATCGACAACTTCAGTCCTCGGGAGGGGACCACAGTGGCGGATGGGGTTTGTTTTCTTCAAATCAGTGACTCATTTAGGCCTGTTAAACATGCAGAGGGCACTAGTGGTGCAATGCAAATCAGTGGCATTTATGGATCAATTAAGTCCCAGGGAGAAGAGCGAAGTAGATACTGTGGCTCCAGGGCCCCAGAGTTAGGTTCCAACAAAATAAAAAGTCAATTGAAAAAGTTAAATGACTGTGACAGGTTAAATGACCCGTGACAGGTTAAATGACAGGTTAAATGACTGTGACAGGTTAAATGACTGTGACAGGTTAAATGACCTGTGACAGGTTAAATGACAGGTTAAATGACAGGTTAAATGACCTGTGACAGGTTAAATGACAGGTTAAATGACTGACAGGTTAAATGACTGTGACAAGTTAAATGACTGTGACAGGTTAAATGACCTGTGACAGGTTAAATGACCTGTGACAGGTTAAATGACTGTGACAGGTTAAATGACTGTGTCAGGTTAAATGACTGTGACAGGTGAAATGACTGACAGGTTAAATGACTGTGACAGGTTAAATGACTGACAGGTTAAATGACTGACAGGTTAAATGACTGTGACAGGTTAAATGACTGACAGGTTAACAGGTTAAATGACTGTGACAGGTTAAATGACTGTGACAGGTGAAATGACTGACAGGTTAAATGACTGTGACAGGTTAAATGACTGACAGGTTAAATGACTGACAGGTTAAATGACCTGTGACAGGTTAAATGACTGTGACAGGTTAAATGACTGTGACAGGTGAAATGACTGACAGGTTAAATGACTGTGACAGGTTAAATGACTGACAGGTTAAATGACTGACAGGTTAAATGACTGTAACAGGTTAAATGACTGTGACAGGTTAAATGACTGACAGGTTAAATGACTGTGACAAGTTAAATGACTGTGACAGGTTAAATGACCTGTGACAGGTTAAATGACTGTGACAGGTTAAATGACCTGTGACAGGTTAAATGACTGTGACAGGTTAAATGACTGTGACAGGTTAAATGACTGACAGGTTAAATGACTGACAGGTTAAATGACTGACAGGTTAAATGACTGTGACAGGTTAAATGACCTGTGACAGGTTAAATGACTGTGACAGGTTAAATGACCTGTGACAGGTTAAATGACCTGTGACAGGTTAAATGACTGTGACAGGTTAAATGACTGTGACAGGTTAAATGACTGACAGGTTAAATGACCTGTGACAGGTTAAATGACTGTGACAGGTTAAATGACTGACAGGTTAAATGACCTGTGACAGGTTAAATGACTGTGACAGGTTAAATGACTGACAGGTTAAATGACTGTGACAGGTTAAATGACCAGTGACAGGTTAAATGACTGTGACTGGTTAAATGACTGTGACAGGTTAAATGACTGACAGGTTAAATGACTGACAGGTTAAATGACTGACAGGTTAAATGACTGTGACAGGTTAAATGACCTGTGACAGGTTAAATGACTGTGACAGGTTAAATGACCTGTGACAGGTTAAATGACCTGTGACAGGTTAAATGACCTGTGACAGGTTAAATGACTGTGACAGGTTAAATGACTGTGACAGGTTAAATGACTGACAGGTTAAATGACTGACAGGTTAAATGACTGTGACAGGTTAAATGACCTGTGACAGGTTAAATGACTGTGACAGGTTAAATGACCTGTGACAGGTTAAATGACCTGTGACAGGTTAAATGACCTGTGACAGGTTAAATGACTGTGACAGGTTAAATGACTGTGACAGGTTAAATGACTGTGACAGGTTAAATGACTGACAGGTTAAATGACCTGTGACAGGTTAAATGACTGTGACAGGTTAAATGACTGACAGGTTAAATGACCTGTGACAGGTTAAATGACTGTGACAGGTTAAATGACTGACAGGTTAAATGACTGTGACAGGTTAAATGACTGACAGGTTAAATGACCTGTGAGAGGTTAAATGACCTGTGACAGGTGAAATGACTGACAGGTTAAATGACAGGTTAAATGACTGTGACAGGTTAAATGACCTGTGACAGGTTAAATGACTGACAGGTTAAATGACCTGTGACAGGTTAAATGACCTGTGACAGGTTAAAGACTGTGACAGGTTAAATGACTGTGACAGGTTAAATGACAGGTTAAATGACTGTGACAGGTTAAATGACTGACAGGTTAAATGACCTGTGACAGGTTAAATGACTGACAGGTTAAATGACCTGTGACAGGTTAAAGACTGACAGGTTAAATGACCTGTGACAGGTTAAAGACTGTGACAGGTTAAATGACTGTGACAGGTTAAATGACAGGTTAAATGACTGTGACAGGTTAAATGACTGACAGGTTAAATGACCTGTGACAGGTTAAATGACTGACAGGTTAAATGACCTGTGACAGGTTAAAGACTGTGACAGGTTAAATGACTGTGACAGGTTAAATGACTGACAGGTTAAATGACTGTGACAGGTTAAATGACTGTGACAGGTTAAATGACAGGTTAAATGACTGTGACAGGTTAAATAACTGTGACAGGTTAAATGACAGGTTAAATGACAGGTTAAATGACCTGTGACAGGTTAAATGACAGGTTAAATGACTGACAGGTTAAATGACTGTGACAAGTTAAATGACTGTGACAGGTTAAATGACCTGTGACAGGTTAAAAGACCTGTGACAGGTTAAATGACTGTGACAGGTTAAATGACTGTGACAGGTTAAATGACTGTGACAGGTGAAATGACTGACAGGTTAAATGCCTGTGACAGGTTAAATGACTGACAGGTTAAATGACTGACAGGTTAAATGACTGTGACAGGTTAAATGACTGACAGGTTAACAGGTTAAATGACTGTGACAGGTTAAATGACTGTGACAGGTTAAATGACTGACAGGTTAAATGACTGACAGGTTAAATGACTGACAGGTTAAATGACTGACAGGTTAAATGACCTGTGACAGGTTAAATGACTGTGACAGGTTAAATGACTGTGACAGGTTAAATGACTGACAGGTTAAAATGACTGTGACAGGTTAAATGACTGACAGGTTAAAATGACTGACAGGTTAAATGACTGACAGGTTAAATGACTGTAACAGGTTAAAATGACTGTGACAGGTTAAATGACTGACAGGTTGACAAGTTAAATGACTGTGACAGGTTAAATGACTGTGACAGGTTAAATGACTGACAGGTTAAATGACTGTGACAGGTTAAATGATGACAGGTTAAATGACCTGTGACAGGTTAAATGACTGACAGGTTAAATGACTGTGACAGGTTAAATGACTGACAGGTTAAATGACTGACAGGTTAAATGACTGTGACAGGTTAAATGACTGTGACAGGTTAAATGACTGTGACAGGTTAAATGACTGACAGGTTAAATGACTGTGACAGGTTAAATGACCTGTGACAGGTTAAATGACTGTGACAGGTTAAATGACCTGTGACAGGTTAAATGACTGTGACAGGTTAAATGACTGACAGGTTAAATGACTGACAGGTTAAATGACTGTGACAGGTTAAATGACCTGTGACAGGTTAAATGACCTGTGACAGGTTAAATGACTGTGACAGGTTAAATGACTGTGACAGGTTAAATGACTGACAGGTTAAATGACTGACAGGTTAAATGACTGTGACAGGTTAAATGACCTGTGACAGGTTAAATGACTGTGACAGGTTAAATGACTGACAGGGTTAAATGACCTGTGACAGGTTAAATGACTGTGACAGGTTAAATGATGACAGGTTAAACCTGACAGGTTAAATGACCTGTGACAGGTTAAATGACTGTGACAGGTTAAATGACTGTGACAGGTTAAATGACTGACAGGTTAAATGACTGTGACAGGTTAAATGACCTGTGACAGGTTAAATGACTGTGACAGGTTAAATGACCTGTGACAGGTTAAATGACCTGTGACAGGTTAAATGACTGTGACAGGTTAAATGACTGACAGGTTAAATGACTGACAGGTTAAATGACTGACAGGTTAAATGACTGTGACAGGTTAAATGACTGTGACAGGTTAAATGACTGTGACAGGTTAAATGACCTGTGACAGGTTAAATGACTGACAGGTTAAATGACTGTGACAGGTTAAATGACTGACAGGTTAAATGACTGTGACAGGTTAAATGACTGACAGGTTAAATGACTGTGACAGGTTAAATGACCTGTGACAGGTTAAATGACTGACAGGTGACAGGTTAAATGACTGTGACAGGTTAAATGACCTGTGACAGGTTAAATGACTGACAGGTTAAATGACCTGTGACAGGTTAAATGACCTGTGACAGGTTAAATGACTGTGACAGGTTAAATGACCTGTGACAGGTTAAATGACTGTGACAGGTTAAATGATGACAGGTTAAAATGATGACAGGTTAAATGACTGTGACTGTGACAGGTTAAATGACTGTGACAGGTTAAATGACTGTGACAGGTTAAATGACCTGTGACCTGTGACAGGTTAAATGACTGTGACAGGTTAAATGACTGACAGGTTAAATGACTGTGACAGGTTAAATGACTGTGACAGGTTAAATGACAGGTTAAATGACTGTGACAGGTTAAATGACTGTGACAGGTTAAATGACTGACAGGTTAAATGACCTGTGACAGGTTAAATGACTGACAGGTTAAATGACTGTGACAGGTTAAATGACAGGTTAAATGACAGGTTAAATGACCTGTGACAGGTTAAATGACCTGTGACAGGTTAAATGACTGTGACAGGTTAAATGACTGTGACAGGTTAAATGACCTGTGACAGGTTAAATGACTGACAGGTTAAATGACCTGTGACAGGTTAAATGACTGACAGGTTAAATGTGACAGGTTAAATGACTGTGACAGGTTAAATGACAGGTTAAATGACTGTGACAGGTTAAATGACTGTGACAGGTTAAATGACTGACAGGTTAAATGACTGTGACAGGTTAATGATGACAGGTTAAATGACTGACAGGTTAAATGACCTGTGACAGGTTAAATGACTGTGACAGGTTAAATGACTGTGACAGGTGAAATGATGACAGGTTAAATGACTGTGACAGGTTAAAAACAGGTTAAATGACTGACAGGTTAAATGACTGACAGGTTAAATGACTGTGACAGGTTAAATGACTGTGACAGGTTAAATGACTGTGACAGGTTAAATGACTGACAGGTTAAATGACTGTGACAGGTTAAATGACTGTGACAGGTTAAATGACTGTGACAGGTTAAATGACTGTGACAGGTTAAATGACTGACAGGTTAAATGACTGACAGGTTAAATGACTGTGACAGGTTAAATGACTGACAGGTTAAATGACTGTGACAGGTTAAAATGACAGGTTAAATGACTGTGACAGGTTAAATGACCAGGTTAAATGACTGTGACAGGTTAAATGACTGTGACAGGTTAAATGACCTGTGACAGGTTAAATGACAGGTTAAATGACTGTGACAGGTTAAATGACTGACAGGTTAAATGACCTGTGACAGGTTAAATGACTGACAGGTTAAATGACTGTGACAGGTTAAATGACTGTGACAGGTTAAATGACTGACAGGTTAAATGACCTGTGACAGGTTAAATGACTGTGACAGGTTAAATGACTGACAGGTTAAATGACTGTGACAGGTTAAATGACCTGTGACAGGTTAAATGACTGTGACAGGTTAAATGACTGTGACAGGTTAAATGACTGACAGGTTAAATGACTGACAGGTTAAATGACTGACAGGTTAAATGACTGTGACAGGTTAAATGACCTGTGACAGGTTAAATGACTGTGACAGGTTAAATGACCTGTGACAGGTTAAATGATGACAGGTTAAATGACTGTGACAGGTTAAATGACTGTGACAGGTTAAATGACTGTGACAGGTTAAATGACTGACAGGTTAAATGACTGTGACAGGTTAAATGACTGACAGGTTAAATGACTGTGACAGGTTAAATGACTGTGACAGGTTAAATGACTGTGACAGGTTAAATGACTGTGACAGGTTAAATGACCTGTGACAGGTTAAATGACCTGTGACAGGTTAAATGACTGTGACAGGTTAAATGACTGTGACAGGTTAAATGACTGTGACAGGTTAAATGACTGACAGGTTAAATGACTGTGACAGGTTAAATGACTGACAGGTTAAATGACCTGTGACAGGTTAAATGACTGTGACAGGTTAAATGACTGTGACAGGTTAAATGACCTGACTGACAGGTTAAATGACTGTGACAGGTTAAATGACTGACAGGTTAAATGACTGTGACAGGTTAAATGACTGTGACAGGTTAAATGACTGACAGGTTAAATGACTGACAGGTTAAATGAATGTGACAGGTTAAATGACCTGTGACAGGTTAAATGACTGACAGGTTAAATGACTGTGACAGGTTAAATGACCTGTGACAGGTTAAATGACTGTGACAGGTTAAATGACTGACAGGTTAAATGACTGTGACAGGTTAAATGACCTGTGACAGGTTAAATGACTGTGACAGGTTAAATGACTGTGACAGGTTAAATGACTGACAGGTTAAATGACTGACAGGTTAAATGACTGACAGGTTAAATGACTGTGACAGGTTAAATGACTGACAGGTTAAAACTGTGACAGGTTAAATGACTGACAGGTTAAATGACTGACAGGTTAAATGACCTGTGACAGGTTAAATGACTGACAGGTTAAATGACAGGTTAAATGACTGTGACAGGTTAAATGACAGGTTAAATGACAGGTTAAATGACCTGTGACAGGTTAAATGACTGTGACAGGTTAAATGACTGACAGGTTAAATGACCTGTGACAGGTTAAATGACTGTGACAGGTTAAATGAAGGTTAAATGACTGTGACAGGTTAAATGACTGACAGGTTAAATGACCTGTGACAGGTTAAATGACTGACAGGTTAAATGACTGTGACAGGTTAAATGACTGTGACAGGTTAAATGACTGTGACAGGTTAAATGACCTGTGACAGGTTAAATGACTGACAGGTTAAATGACTGTGACAGGTTAAATGACTGTGACAGGTTAAATGACTGTGACAGGTTAAATGACAGGTTAAATGACTGTGACAGGTTAAATGACTGACAGGTTAAATGACCTGTGACAGGTTAAATGACTGTGACAGGTTAAATGACTGTGACAGGTTAAAATGACAGGTTAAATGACTGTGACAGGTTAAATGACTGACAGGTTAAATGACTGTGACAGGTTAAATGACTGTGACAGGTTAAATGACTGTGACAGGTTAAATGACTGACAGGTTAAATGACTGTGACAGGTTAAATGACTGACAGGTTAAATGACTGTGACAGGTTAAATGACCTGTGACAGGTTAAATGACCTGTGACAGGTTAAATGACCTGTGACAGGTTAAATGACTGTGACAGGTTAAATGACTGTGACAGGTTAAATGACTGTGACAGGTTAAATAACTGTGACAGGTTAAATGACTGACAGGTTAAATGACAGGTTAAATGACTGTGACAGGTTAAATGACTGACAGGTTAAATGACCTGTGACAGGTTAAATGACTGTGACAGGTTAAATGACTGTGACAGGTTAAATGACTGACAGGTTAAATGACCTGTGACAGGTTAAATGACTGTGACAGGTTAAATGACCTGTGACAGGTTAAATGACCTGTGACAGGTTAAATGACCTGTGACAGGTTAAATGACCTGTGACAGGTTAAATGACCTGTGACAGGTTAAATGACCTGTGACAGGTTAAATGACTGTGACAGGTTAAATGACTGTGACAGGTTAAATGACTGTGACAGGTTAAATGACTGACAGGTTAAATGACCTGTGACAGGTTAAATGACTGTGACAGGTTAAATGACTGACAGGTTAAATGACCTGTGACAGGTTAAATGACTGTGACAGGTTAAATGACCTGTGACAGGTTAAATGACTGTGACAGGTTAAATGACTGTGACAGGTTAAATGACTGTGACAGGTTAAATGACTGACAGGTTAAATGACCTGTGACAGGTTAAATGACCTGTGACAGGTTAAATGACTGTGACAGGTTAAATGACTGACAGGTTAAATGACCTGTGACAGGTTAAATGACTGACAGGTTAAATGACCTGTGACAGGTTAAATGACTGTGACAGGTTAAATGACTGACAGGTTAAATGACTGTGACAGGTTAAATGACTGTGACAGGTTAAATGACTGACAGGTTAAATGACTGTGACAGGTTAAATGACTGTGACAGGTTAAATGACTGTGACAGGTTAAATGACTGTGACAGGTTAAATGACTGTGACAGGTTAAATGACTGTGACAGGTTAAATGACTGACAGGTTGACAGGTTAAATGACTGTGACAGGTTAAATGACTGTGACAGGTTAAATGACTGACAGGTTAAATGACTGTGACAGGTTAAATGACCTGACAGGTTAAATGACCTGTGACAGGTTAAATGACCTGTGACAGGTTAAATGACTGTGACAGGTTGTGACAGGTTAAATGACTGTGACAGGTTAAAATGACAGGTTAAATGACTGTGACAGGTTAAATGACTGTGACAGGTTAAATGACCTGTGACAGGTTAAATGACAGGTTAAAATGACAGGTTAAAATGACAGGTTAAATGACTGACAGGTTAAATGACCTGTGACAGGTTAAATGACTGTGACAGGTTAAATGACTGACAGGTTAAATGACTGACAGGTTAAATGATGACAGGTTAAATGACTGACAGGTTAAATGACAGGTTAAATGACCTGTGACAGGTTAAATGACTGTGACAGGTTAAATGACCTGTGACAGGTTAAATGACTGTGACAGGTTAAATGACCTGTGACAGGTTAAATGACTGACAGGTTAAATGACTGTGACAGGTTAAATGACTGACAGGTTAAATGACTGACAGGTTAAATGACCTGTGACAGGTTAAATGACAGGTTAAATGACTGTGACAGGTTAAATGACCTGTGACAGGTTAAATGACTGTGACAGGTTAAATGACCTGTGACAGGTTAAATGACTGTGACAGGTTAAATGACTGTGACAGGTTAAATGACCTGTGACAGGTTAAATGACCTGTGACAGGTTAAATGACCTGTGACAGGTTAAATGACTGTGACAGGTTAAATGACTGTGACAGGTTAAATGACTGTGACAGGTTAAATGACTGACAGGTTAAATGACCTGTGACAGGTTAAATGACTGTGACAGGTTAAATGACTGACAGGTTAAATGACTGACAGGTTAAATGACCTGTGACAGGTTAAATGACTGTGACAGGTTAAATGACTGTGACAGGTTAAATGACTGACAGGTTAAATGACCTGTGACAGGTTAAATGACCTGTGACAGGTTAAATGACTGTGACAGGTTAAATGACTGTGACAGGTTAAATGACTGACAGGTTAAATGACTGACAGGTTAAATGACAGGTTAAATGACCTGACAGGTTAAATGACTTAAATGACAGGTTAAATGACCTGTGACAGGTTAAATGATGACAGGTTAAAATGACAGGTTAAATGACTGTGACAGGTTAAATGACTGACAGGTTAAATGACCTGTGACAGGTTAAATGGTGACAGGTTAAATGACTGTGACAGGTTAAATGACTGTGACAGGTTAAATGACTGACAGGTTAAATGACCTGTGACAGGTTAAATGACTGTGACAGGTTAAATGACCTGTGACAGGTTAAATGACTGTGACAGGTTAAATGACTGTGTCAGGTTAAATGACTGTGACAGGTTAAATGACTGTGACAGGTTAAATGACTGACAGGTTAAATGACTGTGACAGGTTAAATGACTGTGACAGGTTAAATGACTGTGACAGGTTAAATGACCTGACAGGTTAAATGACTGTGACAGGTTAAATGACTGTGACAGGTTAAATGACTGACAGGTTAAATGACTGTGACAGGTTAAATGACTGACAGGTTAAAAACTGTGACAGGTTAAATGACTGACAGGTTAAATGACTGTGACAGGTTAAATGACTGTGACAGGTTAAATGACCTGTGACAGGTTAAATGACTGTGACAGGTTAAATGACTATGACAGGTTAAATGACTGTGACAGGTTAAATGACTGTGACAGGTTAAATGACTGACAGGTTAAATGACTGTGACAGGTTAAATGACCTGTGACAGGTTAAATGACTGTGACAGGTTAAATGACTGTGACAGGTTAAATGACTGTGACAGGTTAAATGACTGTGACAGGTTAAATGACTGTGACAGGTTAAATGACTGTGACAGGTTAAATGACTGACAGGTTAAATGACTGTGACAGGTTAAATGACTGTGACAGGTTAAATGACTGACAGGTTAAATGACTGTGACAGGTTAAATGACTGTGACAGGTTAAATGACTGACAGGTTAAATGACTGTGACAGGTTAAATGACTGACAGGTTAAATGACTGACAGGTTAAATGACTGTGACAGGTTAAATGACCTGTGACAGGTTAAATGACTGACAGGTTAAATGACTGTGACAGGTTAAATGACTGTGACAGGTTAAATGACTGACAGGTTAAAATGACTGACAGGTTAAATGACTGTGACAGGTTAAATGACTGTGACAGGTTAAATGACTGACAGGTTAAATGACTGTGACAGGTTAAATGACCTGTGACAGGTTAAATGACCTGTGACAGGTTAAATGACCTGTGACAGGTTAAATGACTGTGACAGGTTAAATGACTGTGACAGGTTAAATGACTGTGACAGGTTAAATGACCTGTGACAGGTTAAATGACTGTGACAGGTTAAATGATGACAGGTTAAATGACAGGTTAAATGACTGTGACAGGTTAAATGACTGTGACAGGTTAAATGACAGGTTAAATGACCTGTGACAGGTTAAATGACCTGTGACAGGTTAAATGACTGTGACAGGTTAAATGACTGTGACAGGTTAAATGACTGTGACAGGTTAAATGACTGTGACAGGTTAAATGACCTGTGACAGGTTAAATGACTGTGACAGGTTAAATGACTGACAGGTTAAATGACCTGTGACAGGTTAAATGACTGTGACAGGTTAAATGACTGACAGGTTAAATGACTGTGACAGGTTAAATGACTGACAGGTTAAATGACCTGTGACAGGTTAAATGACCTGTGACAGGTTAAATGACTGACAGGTTAAATGACAGGTTAAATGACTGTGACAGGTTAAATGACCTGTGACAGGTTAAATGACTGACAGGTTAAATGACCTGTGACAGGTTAAATGACCTGTGACAGGTTAAATGACTGACAGGTTAAATGACCTGTGACAGGTTAAAGACTGTGACAGGTTAAATGACTGTGACAGGTTAAATGACAGGTTAAATGACTGTGACAGGTTAAATGACTGACAGGTTAAATGACCTGTGACAGGTTAAATGACTGACAGGTTAAATGACCTGTGACAGGTTAAAGACTGTGACAGGTTAAATGACTGTGACAGGTTAAATGACTGACAGGTTAAATGACTGTGACAGGTTAAATGACTGTGACAGGTTAAATGACAGGTTAACCTGTGACAGGTTAAATGACTGTGACAGGTTAAATGACTGACAGGTTAAATGACCTGTGACAGGTTAAATGTTAAATGTGACAGGTTAAATGACTGTGACAGGTTAAATGACTGTGACAGGTTAAATGACCTGTGACAGGTTAAATGACTGTGACAGGTTAAATGACTGTGACAGGTTAAATGACTGTGACAGGTTAAATGACAGGTTAAATGACTGACAGGTTAAATGACTGTGACAGGTTAAATGATGACAGGTTAAATGACTGACAGGTTAAATGACTGTGACAGGTTAAATGACCTGTGACAGGTTAAATGACTGTGACAGGTTAAATGACCTGTGACAGGTTAAATGACTGTGACAGGTTAAATGACTGACAGGTTAAATGACCTGTGACAGGTTAAATGACTGTGACAGGTTAAATGACTGACAGGTTAAATGACTGTGACAGGTTAAATGACTGTGACAGGTTAAATGACTGACAGGTTAAATGACTGTGACAGGTTAAATGACTGACAGGTTAAATGACTGACAGGTTAAATGACTGACAGGTTAAATGACTGTGACAGGTTAAATGACTGTGACAGGTTAAATGACTGTGACAGGTTAAATGACTGTGACAGGTTAAATGACTGTGACAGGTTAAATGACTGACAGGTTAAATGACCTGTGACAGGTTAAATGACTGTGACAGGTTAAATGACCAGGTTAAATGACAGGTTAAATGACTGTGACAGGTTAAATGACTGACAGGTTAAATGACTGTGACAGGTTAAATGACTGTGACAGGTTAAATGACCTGTGACAGGTTAAATGACTGTGACAGGTTAAATGACCAGGTTAAATGACTGACAGGTTAAATGACTGACAGGTTAAATGACTGTGACAGGTTAAATGACTGTGACAGGTTAAATGACTGACAGGTTAAATGACCTGTGACAGGTTAAATGACTGTGACAGGTTAAATGACCTGACAGGTTAAATGACCTGTGACAGGTTAAATGACTGTGACAGGTTAAATGACTGACAGGTTAAATGACTAAATGACAGGTTAAATGACCTGTGACAGGTTAAATGACTGTGACAGGTTAAATGACTGACAGGTTAAATGACCTGTGACAGGTTAAATGACTGACAGGTTAAATGACTGACAGGTTAAATGACTGACAGGTTAAATGACCTGTGACAGGTTAAATGACTGTGACAGGTTAAATGACTGTGACAGGTTAAATGACTGACAGGTTAAATGACTGACAGGTTAAATGACCTGTGACAGGTTAAATGACTGTGACAGGTTAAATGACCTGTGACAGGTTAAAATGACAGGTTAAATGACCTGTGACAGGTTAAATGACCTGACAGGTTAAATGACTGACAGGTTAAATGACTGTGACAGGTTAAATGACTGTGACAGGTTAAATGACTGACAGGTTAAATGACCTGTGACAGGTTAAATGACTGACAGGTTAAATGACCTGTGACAGGTTAAATGATGACAGGTTAAATGACTGTGACAGGTTAAATGACTGACAGGTTAAATGACCTGTGACAGGTTAAATGACTGTGACAGGTTAAATGACTGACAGGTTAAATGACTGACTGGTTAAATGACTGTGACAGGTTAAATGACTGACAGGTTAAATGACCTGTGACAGGTTAAATGACCTGTGACAGGTTAAATGACCTGTGACAGGTTAAATGACTGTGACAGGTTAAATGACTGTGACAGGTTAAATGACTGTGACAGGTTAAATGACTGACAGGTTAAATGACTGACAGGTTAAATGACCTGTGACAGGTTAAAAATGACAGGTTAAATGACTGACAGGTTAAATGATGACAGGTTAAATGACCTGTGACAGGTTAAATGACTGACAGGTTAAATGACTGTGACAGGTTAAATGACCTGTGACAGGTTAAATGACTGACAGGTTAAATGACCTGTGACAGGTTAAATGACCTGTGACAGGTGAAATGACTGAAAGGTTAAATGACAGGTTAAATGACTGTGACAGGTTAAATGACTGACAGGTTAAATGACCTGTGACAGGTTAAATGACTGACAGGTTAAATGACCTGTGACAGGTTAAATGACTGACAGGTTAAATGACTGTGACAGGTTAAATGACTGACAGGTTAAATGACCTGTGACAGGTTAAATGACCTGTGACAGGTTAAATGACTGACAGGTTAAATGACTGTGACAGGTTAAATGACTGACAGGTTAAATGACCTGTGACAGGTTAAATGACCTGTGACAGGTTAAATGACCTCTGACAGGTTAAATGACTGTGACAGGTTAAATGACCTGTGACAGGTTAAATGAAAGCATAGGTTAAATGATCACTGTGACAGGTTAAATGACTGTGACAGGTTAAATGACTGACAGGTTAAATGACCTGTGACAGGTTAAATGACTGTGACAGGTTAAATGACTGTGACAGGTTAAATGACAGGTTAAATGACTGTGACAGGTTAAATGACTGACAGGTTAAATGACTGTGACAGGTTAAATGACTGACAGGTTAAATGACTGTGACAGGTTAAATGACTGTGACAGGTTAAATGACTGTGACAGGTTAAATGACTGACAGGTTAAATGACTGATGACAGGTTAAATGACTGACAGGTTAAATACTGACAGGTTAAATGACTGTGACAGGTTAAATGAACTGTGACAGGTTAAATGACTGACAGGTTAAATGACTGTGACAGGTTAAATGTTTTTGACAGGTTAAATGACTGACAGGTTAAATGACTGACAGGTTAAATGACCTGTGACAGGTTAAATGACTGTGACAGGTTAAATGACCTGTGACAGGTTAAATGACTGACAGGTTAAATGACTGTGACAGGTTAAATGACTGACAGGTTAAATGACTGACAGGTTAAATGACTGTGACAGGTTAAAATGACTGTGACAGGTTAAATGACTGACAGGTTAAATGACTGTGACAGGTTAAATGACTGACTGTGACAGGTTAAAAATGACAGGTTAAATGACTGTGACAGGTTAAATGACCTGTGACAGGTTAAATGACCTGTGACTTAAATGACAGGTTAAATGACTGTGACAGGTTAAATGACTGTGACAGGTTAAATGACTTTGACAGGTTAAATGACTGACAGGTTAAATGACTGTGACAGGTTAAATGACTGTGGTTAAATGACTGTGACAGGTTAAATGACCAGGTGTGACAGGTTAAATGACTGACAGGTTAAATGACCTGTGACAGGTTAAATGACTGACAGGTTAAATGACCTGTGACAGGTTAAATGACTGACAGGTTAAATGACTGTGACAGGTTAAATGACTGACAGGTTAAATGACTGACAGGTTAAATGACTGTGACAGGTTAAATGACTGACTGACAGGTTAAATGACCTGTGACAGGTTAAATGACTGTGACAGGTTAAATGTTAAATGACTGTGACAGGTTAAATGACTGACAGGTTAAATGACCTGTGACAGGTTAAAATGACTGACAGGTTAAATGATGACAGGTTAAATGACTGACAGGTTAAATGACTTCTTGACAGGTTAAATGACTGACAGGTTAAATGACTGTGACAGGTTAAATGACCTGTGACAGGTTAAATGACTGTGACAGGTTAAATGACCTGTGACAGGTTAAATGACTGTGACAGGTTAAATGACAGACAGGTTAAATGACCTGTGACAGGTTAAATGACTGTGACAGGTTAAATGACTGTGACAGGTTAAATGACTGACAGGTTAAATGACTGACAGGTTAAATGACTGACAGGTTAAATGACTGTGACAGGTTAAATGACCTGTGACAGGTTAAATGACTGACAGGTTAAATGACCTGACAGGTTAAATGACTGACAGGTTAAATGACCTGTGACAGGTTAAAATGACTCTGACAGGTTAAATGACTGTGACAGGTTAAATGACTGTGACAGGTTAAAACTGACAGGTTAAATGACCTGTGACAGGTTAAATGACTGTGACAGGTTAAATGACTGACAGGTTAAATGACCTGTGACAGGTTAAATGACTGTGACAGGTTAAATGACTGACAGGTTAAATGACTGTGACAGGTTAAATGACTGACAGTTAAATGACCTGTGACAGGTTAAATGACCTGTGACAGGTGAAATGACTGACAGGTTAAATGACAGGTTAAATGACTGTGACAGGTTAAAATGACAGGTTAAATGACTGACAGGTTAAATGACTGACAGGTTAAATGACCTGTGACAGGTTAAATGACTGACAGGTTAAATGACTGTGACAGGTTAAAGACTGTGACAGGTTAAAGACTGTGACAGGTTAAATGACAGGTTAAATGACTGACAGGTTAAATGACAGGTTAAAATGACTGTGACAGGTTAAAATGACTGACAGGTTAAATGACCTGTGACAGGTTAAATAAACTGACAGGTTAAATGACTGTGACAGGTTAATAACTGTGACTGTGACAGGTTAAATGGCTGTGACAGGTTAAATGACTGACAGGTTAAATGACCTGTGACAGGTTAAATGACTGTGACAGGTTAAATGACTGTGACAGGTTAAATGACTGACAGGTTAAATGACTGTGACAGTAGTACGACAGGTTAAATGACCTGTGACAGGTTAAATGACCATGACAGGTTAAATGACCTGTGACAGGTTAAATGACTGTGACAGGTTAAATGACTCAGACATAGATAAATACGTAACCGAACGGGGCCACACTGA
>NW_027037644.1:0-21254 GCF_034236695.1 Oncorhynchus nerka | reverse complement strand
AATGACCCTTAACCCATACGGTGTAAATGACCTAACCCATACGGTGTAAATGACCCTAACCCATACGGTGTAAATGACCCTTAACCCATAACCCATATGGTGTAAATGACCCTTAACCCATACAGTGTAAATGACCCTAACCCATACGGTGTAAATGACCCTTGGTGTAAATGACCCTAACCCATCGGTGTAAATGACCCTAACCCACTCGGTGTAAATGACCCTTGACCCATACGGTGTAAATGACCCATGAACCATATGGTGTGTAAATGACCCTCACCCATACGGTGTAAATGACCCTAACCCATACGTGTAAATGACCCTGTAAATGACATTAAACCTTGTGTACCCATATGGTGTAAATGACCCATATGGTGCTAAATGACCTAACCCATACGGTGTAAATGACCCTAACCCATACGGTGTAAATGACCCTTAACCCATACGGTGTAAATGACCCTTAACCCATACGGTGTAAATGACCCTAACCCATACAGTGTAAATGACCCTAACCCATATGGTGTAAATGACCTAACCCATTTCTTATGCGGTGTAACCCATGTAAATGACCCTAACCCATACGGTGTAAATGACCTAACCCACATCACAGTGTTAATGACCCTTGACCCATACGGTGTAAATGACCCTAACCCATACGGTGTAAATGACCCTAACCCATACGGTGTAAATGACCCTGTAACCCTTGACCCATACGGTGTAAATGACCCTAACCCATACGGTGTAAATGACCCTAACCCATGCGGTGTAAATGACCTAACCCATACGGTGTAAATGACCCTTGACCCATACGGTGTAAATGACCCTTAACCCATAACCCATACGGTGTAAATGACCCTAGCCCATATGGTGTAAATGACCCTTAACCAATACGGTGTAAATGACCTAACCATACGGTGTTAATGACCCTAACCCATACGGTGTAAATGACCCTTAACCCATATGTTAATGACCCTAACCCATGCGGTGTAAATGACCCTAACCCATATGGTCTTATAACCCACATACGGTGTAAATGACCTTAACCAATACGGTGTAAATGACCTAACCCATACGGTGTTAATGACCCTAACCCATACGGTGTAAATGACCCTTAACCCATACGGTGTAAACACCCTTGAACCATATGGTGTAAATGACCCTAACCCATACGGTGTAAATGACCTAACCCATACGATTGTAGTGACCCTTGACCCATACGGTGTTAATGACCCTAACCCATGCGGTGTAAATGACCCTTAACCCCATGCGGTGTAAATGACCTAACCCATCTGAAATTAACCCATACGGTGTAAATGACCCTTGACCCATACGGTGTAAATGACCCTTGAACCATATGGTGTAAATGACCCTAACCCATACGGTGTAAATGACCTAACCCATACGGTGTAAATGATGACCCATACGGTGTAAATGACCCTAACCCGCGCACGGTGTTAAGTGACCCTAACCCATACGGTGTAAATGACCCTTGACCCATGCAATTGTTAATGACCCTAACCCATACCCCAGTGTAAATGACCCCTGATACGGTGTAAAGGACCTAACCCATACGGTGTAAATGACCCTTGACCCATACGGTGTAAAATGACCCTTGAATCCATACAGTGTAAATGACCCTAACCCATACAGTGTAAATGACACCAAACCCATATAGTGTAAATGACCCTAACCATATAGTGTAAGCCTAACCCATACGGTGTAAATGACCCTAACCCATATACGGTGTAAATGACCCTAACCCATACGGTGTAAATGACCCTTAACCAATACGGTGTAAATGACCCTAACCCATACGGTGTAAATGACCCTGCCCATGGTGTAAATGACCTAACCCATACGATACGGTGTAAATGACCCTAACCCATACGGTGTAAATGACCCTTAACCAATACGGTGTAAATGACCTAACCCATACGGTGTAAATGACCCTTGACCCATACGGTGTTAATGACCCTAACCCATATGGTGTAAATGACCCTAACCCATACGGTGTAAATGACCTAACCCATACGGTGTAAATGACCCTTGAAATGACCCATACGGTGTTAATGACCCTAACCCATACGGGTAAATGACCCTAACCCATTCGGTGTAAATGACCCTTAACCCAACGGTGTTAATGACCTAACCCATGGTGTAAATGACCCTAACCCATACGGTGTAAATGACCCTTGACCCATACGGTGTAAATGACCCTTGAACCCATATGGTGTAAATGACCCTAACCCATACGGTGTAAATGACCCTAACCCATAACCCATACGGTGTAAATGACCCTTGACCCATACAGTGTAAATGACCTAACCAATACGGTGTAAATGACCCTAACCCATACGGTGTAAATGACCCTAACCTATACGGTGTAAATGACCCTAACCCATACGGTGTAAATGACCCTAACCCATTCGGTGTAATGACCCTAACCCATACGGTGTTAATGACCCTTAACCCATACGGTGTAAATGACCCTTAACCCATACGGTGTAAATGACCTAACCCATACAGTGTAAATGACATTAAACCCATATAGTGTAAATGACCCTAACCCATATGGTGTAAATGACCCTTGACCCATACGGTGTAAATGACCCTTAACCCAACCCATGGGCAATGACCTAACCCATACGGTGTAAATGACCCTTAACCATATGGTGTAATGACCCTTAACCCATACGGTGTAATGACCCCTGCCCATACGGTGTAAATGACCCTTAACCCGCAACCCATAACCCACTCCCCGGTGTAAATGACCCTAATACGGTGTAAATGACCCTTAACCAATACGGTGTAAATGACCCTAACCCATACGGTGTAAATGACCCCAACCCATACGGTGTAAATGACCCTAACCCATTCGGTGTAAATGACTAACCCATACGGTGTAAAAGGACCCTAACCCATACGGTGTAAATGACCCTTAACCCATAACCCATACGGTGTAAATGACCCTAACCCATAACCCATACAGTGTAAATGACCCCTAACCAATACGGTACAGTGTAAATGACCCTTAACCCATACGGTGTAAATGACCCTTAACCCATAATGGTGTAAATGACCCTAACCCATACGGTGTAAATGACCCTAACCCATTCGGTTGTAAATGACCCTAACCCATACGGTGTTAATGACCCTTAACCCATACGGTGTAATGACCCTTAACCCATACGGTGTAAATGACCCTTAACCCATACAGTGTAAATGACATTAAACCCATATAGTGTAAATGACCTAACCCATATGGTGTAAATGACCCTTGACCCATACGGTGTAAATGACCCTTAACCCATAACCCATACGGTGTAAATGACCCTAACCCATACGGTGTAAATGACCCAACCCATACGGTGTAAATTACCCTGACCCATACGGTGTAAATGACCCTAACCCATACGGTGTAAATGACCCTTAACCCATACGGTATAAATGACCCTAACCCATGGTGTAAAATGACCCTTGACCCATACGGTGTAAATGACCCTAACCCATACGGTGTAAATGACCCTAACCCATACGGTTAATGACCCTTAACCCACACGGTGTTAATGACCCTTGACCCATACGGTGTTAACCCACCCATACGGTGTTAATGACCCTTGACCCATACGGTGTTAATGACCCTTGACCCATACGGTGTTAATGACCCTTGACCCATACGGTGTTAATGACCCTTAACCCATACGGTGTTAATGACCCTAACCCATACGGTGTTAATGACCCTTTGGACCCATACGGTGTAAATGACCCTAACCCATACGGTGCCATTGACCCTAACCCATACGGTGTATAATGACCCTAACCCATACGGGTGTAAATGACCTAACCCATACGGTGTAAATGACCCTTAACCCATATGGTGTAAATGACCCTAACTCCATACGGTGTAAATGACCCTAACCCATACGGTGTAAATGACCCCTAACCCATACGGTGTTAATGACCCTAACCATACGGTGTAAATGACCCTAACCCATACGGTGTAATGACCCTAACCCATACGGTAAATGACCCTAACCCATACGGTGTAGATAACCCACAACCCATACGGTGTTAATGACCCTAACCCATACGGTGTAAATGACCCTAACCCATACGGTGTAAATGACCCTAACCCATACGGTGTAAATGACCTTAACCCATACGGTGTAAATGACCCTTAACCCACACGGTGTAAATGACCCTAACCCACACGGTGTAAATGACCCCTAACCCACACGGTGTAAATGACCCTTAACCCACACGGTGTAAATGACCCTTAACCCAACCCATACGGTGTAAATTACTTCAATGGACACCAGACTATGGGAAGAAACAAATAAGCCAAAATGTGTAACATACCCCTGTAGACTCTGCATGGTAGAGGTCAAAGATCAAGTAGACAAGAGAAAAAGAAAGTGAATATTAACAGATACAGACTAAGAGGTCTAGTATGGACAACAGATACAGACTATCTAGTAGTGAATATGAATAACAGATACAGACTAAGCCAGTAGTGAATATGTGGATAACTAGACTAAGAGGTCTAGTAGAACATGTAGATAGAGATCAGACTAAGAGGTCTAGTAGTGAACATGTAGATAACAGATACAGACTAAAAAAATAGAATATGTAGATAACAGATAAGACTAAGAGGTCTAGTAGTGAATATGTAGATAACAGATACAGACTAAGAGGTCTAGTAGTGAATATGTAGATAACAGATACAGACTAAGAGGTCTAGTAGTGAATATGTGGATAACAGATACAGACTAAGAGGTCTAGTAGTGAATATGTAGATAACAGATACAGACTAAGAGGTCTAGTAGTGAACATGTAGATAACAGATACAGACTAAGAGGTCTAGTAGTGAATATGTAGATAACAGATACAGACTAAGAGGTCTAGTAGTGAATATGTAGATAACAGATACAGACTAAGAGGTCTAGTAGTGAATATGTAGATAACAGATACAGACTAAGAGGTCTAGTAGTGAACATGTAGATAACAGATACAGACTAAGAGGTCTAGTAGTGAATATGTAGATAAAGATACAGACTAAGAGGGTCTAGTAGTGAATATGTAGATAACAGATACAGACTAAGAGGTCTAGTAGTGAATATGTAGATAACAGATACAGACTAAGAGGTCTAGTGAATATGTGATAACAGATACAGACTAAGAGGTCTAGTAGTGAATATGTAATAAACAGAAACAGACTAAGAGGTCTAGTAAGTGAACATGTAGATAACAGATACAGACTAACCTGACTACACAGGAATAGAAAACTACAAACTGACTACAGACTAAGAGACAGTAGAATATGTAGAAACAGACTACAGACTAAGAGGTCTAGAGTAACATGAGACAGATAGAACTAAGAGGTCTAAACTATGTAGATAACTACACAACTCTAGAGACAGAGAACTACAAACTGACTACACATTGAGACAGTAGAACTACACACTGACTACACACTGAGACAGTAAACTACAAACTGACTACACACTGAGACAGTAGAACTACAAACTGACTACACACTGAGACAGTAGAACTACAAACTGACTACACATTGAGACAGTAGAACTACAAACTGACTACACATGGAGACAGTAGAACTACAAACTGACAACACATTGAGACAGTAGAACTACAAACTGACTACACACTGAGACAGTAGAACTACAAAACTGACTACACACTGAGACAGTAGAACTACAAACTGACTACACACTGAGACAGTAGAACTACAAACTGACTACACATGAGACAGTAGAACTACAAACTGACTACACATTGAGACAGTAGAACTAACTGACTACACACAGTATTGACAACACTGATTTGAGACAGTAGAACTACAAACTGACTACACACTGAGACAGTAGAACTACAAACTGACTACACATTGAGACAGTAGGAACTACAAACTGACTACACATTGAGACAGTAGAACTACACACTGACTACACATTGAGACAGTAGAACTACAAACTGACTACACATTGAGACAGTACAACTACAAACTGACTACACATTGAGACAGTAGAACTACAAACTGACTACACATTGAGACAGTAGAACTACAAACACACTGACAGTAGAACTACAAACTGACTATTGAGACAGTAGAACTACACACTGACTACACATTGAGAGACAGTAGAACTACAAACTGACTACACATTGAGACAGTAGAACTACAAACTGACTACACATTTGAGACAGTAGAACTACAACCTGACTACACACTGAGACAGTAGAACTACACACTGACTACACATTGAGACAGTAGAACTACACACTGACTACACATTGAGTAGAGACAGTAGAACTACAAACTGACTACACATTGAGACAGTAGAACTACACACTGACTACACATTGAGTAGAGACAGTAGAACTACAAACTGACTACACACTGAGACAGTAGAACTACACACTGACTACACACTGACTACACACTGACTACACACTGACTACACACTGAGTAGAACTACACACTGACTACACACTGACTACACACTGAGTAGAGACAGTAGAACTACACACTGACTACACACTGACTACACACTGAGACAGTAGAACTACACACTGACTACACACTGAGACAGTAGAACTACAAACTGACTACACACTGACTACACACTGACTACACACTGAGACAGTAGAACTACAAACTGACTACACATTGAGACAGTAGAACTACACACTGAGACAGTAGAACTACACACTGACTACACACTGAGACAGTAGAACTACACACTGCCTACTCACTGAGACAGTAGAACTACACACTGAGACAGTAGAACTACAAACTGACTACACACTGACTACACACTGAGACAGTAGAACTACACACTGAGACAGTAGAACTACACACTGAGACAGTAGAACTACACACTGAGACAGTAGAACTACACAATGACTACACACTGACTACACACTGACTACACACTGACTACACACTGAGTAGACAGTAGAACTACACACGGACTACACACGGACTACACACTGACTACACACTGAGACAGTAGAACTACACACTGACTACACACTGACTACACACTGACTACACACTGAGACAGTAGAAACGGCAGTACTCACTTTTCCAAAAGTGCTAGTGCCGTGGAGGGGTTGACCCGAAGGTACTTGGAGGTGGGCTGTCCGTAGTCAGCCAGGTACGTAGACCAGTCCCACACCATGAACAGGTCCAGCAGCTGAATCAACACACAGAGAGGACAATATTCTGGGAGTTAGTGAGGGACAAGACAGCAGTATATCACCCTGCTGGCTGGCCTCTGAAGCTAGGCAGGGTCGGTCCTGGTCGGTCCCTGGATGGGAGACCAGATGGTGTTGGAGGGACTCTGGCCTCTGAAGCTAGGCAGGGTCGGTCCTGGTCGGTCCCTGGATGGGAGACCAGATGGTGTTGGAGGGACTCTGGCCTCTGAAGCTAGGCAGGGTCGGTCCTGGTCGGTCCCTGGATGGGAGACCAGATGGTGTTGGAGGGACTCTGGCCTCTGAAGCTAAGCAGGGTCGGTCCCTGGATGGGAGACCAGATGGTGTTGGAGGGCCATGAGGAGAGACTCTGGCCTCTGAAGCTAGGCAGGGTCGGTCCTGGTCGGTCCCTGGATGGGAGACCAGATGGTGTTGGAGGGACTCTGGCCTCTGAAGCTAGGCAGGGTCGGTCCTGGTCGGTCCCTGGATGGGAGACCAGATGGTGTTGGAGGGACTCTGGCCTCTGAAGCTAAGCAGGGTCGGTCCCTGGATGGGAGACCAGATGGTGTTGGAGGGCCATGAGGAGGGACTCTGGCCTCTGAAGCTAGGCAGGGTCGGTCCTGGTCGGTCCCTGGATGAGAGACCAGATGGTGTTGGAGGGCCATGAGGAGAGACTCTGGCCTCTGAAGCTAGGCAGGGTCGGTCCTGGTCGGTCCCTGGATGGGAGACCAGATGGTGTTGGAGGGCCTCTGGCCTCTGAAGCTAAGCAGGGTCGGTTCTGGTCGGTCCCTGGATGGGAGACCAGATGGTGTTGGAGGGACTCTGGCCTCTGAAGCTAAGCAGGGTCGGTCCTGGTCGGTCCCTGGATGGGAGACCAGATGGTGTTGGAGGGACTCTGGCCTCTGAAGCTAAGCAGGGTCGGTCCCTGGATGGGAGACCAGATGGTGTTGGAGGGCCATGAGGAGAGACTCTGGCCTCTGAAGCTAAGCAGGGTCGGTCCTGGTCGGTCCCTGGATGGGAGACCAGATGGTGTTGGAGGGACTCTGGCCTCTGGCCGTGTCCTGGTCGGTCCCTGGATGGGAGACCAGATGGTGTTGGAGGGCCATGAGGAGGACTCTTTCCTCTGGTCTAAATAAATATCTCAGGACAGTGATTGGGGACATTGCCCAGTGAAGGGTGCCATGTTTTGGATGGGAGGTTAAAAGGGTGTCCTGGATCAATCCCATTCCTCTCCACTGAATATGTTCTCAGTCAACAAACCTGTTTTTTTTTTTACCTTTATTTAACTAGGCAAGTCAGTTAAGAACAAATTCTTATGTTCAATGATCGACCACCGGGAACAGGGTTAACTGCCTTGTTCAGGGCAGAACGACAGATTTTACCTTGTCAGCTTGGGGATACATCCTTGCAACCTGGGGACTAAGGGAGTGTGTTCTCAGTCAACAGACCTGGGGGACTAAGGGAGTGTGTTCTCAGTCAACAGACCTGGGGGACTAAGGGAGTGTTTCTCAGTCAACAGACCTGGGGACTAAGGGAGGTGTTCTCAGTCAACAGACCTGGGGATTAAGGGAGTGTGTTCTCAGTCAACAGACCTGGGGGGAGTGTGTTCTAAGGGAGACTGGAGTGGTTCTCAGTCAACAGACCTGGGGGAATAAGGGAGTGTGTTCTCAGTCAACAGACCTGGGGACTAAGGAGTGTGTTCTCAGTCAACAGACCTGGGGGACTAAGGGGAGTGTGTTCTCAGTCAACAGACCTGGGGAATAAGGGAGTGTGTTCTCAGTCAACAGACCTGGGGACTAAGGAGTGTGTGTTCTCAGTCAACAGACCTGGGGACTAAGGAGGCTTCAGTCAACAGACCTGGGGGACTAAGGGAGTGTGTTCTCAGTCAACAGACCTGGGGGACTAAGGGAGTGTGTTCTCAGTCAACAGACTGGGGGATTAAGGGAGTGTGTTCTCAGTCAACAGACCTGGGGATTAAGGACTAGAGGGAGTGTAAGTTCTCAGTCAACAGACCTGGGGGATTAAGGGGCTAGAGGGAGTGTGTCTCAGTCAACAGACCTGGGGCATTAAGGGCCAGAGGGAGTGTGTTCTCAGTCAACAGACCTGGGGCATTAAGGGCTAGAGGGAGTGTGTTCTCAGTCAACAGACCTGGGGCATTAAGGGCTAGAGGGAGTGTTCTCAGTCAACAGACCTGGGGCATTAAGGGCTAGAGGGAGTGTTCTCAGTCAACAGACCTGGGGCATTAAGGGCTAGAAGAGTGTGTTCTCAGTCAACAGACCTGGGGCATTAAGGGCTAGAGGGAGTGTGTTCTCAGTCAACAGACCTGGGGCATTAAGGGCTAGAGGGAGTGTGTTCTCAGTCAACAGACCTGGGGGATTAAGGGCTAGAAGGAGTGTGTTCTCAGTCAACAGACCTGGGGCATTAAGGGGCTAGAGGGCGTGTGTTCTCAGTCAACAGACCTGGGGGCATTAAGGGCTAGAGGGAGTGTGTTCTCAGTCAACAGACCTGGGGCATTAAGGGCTAGAGGGAGTGTGTTCTCAGTCAACAGACCTGGGGGGCATTAAGACCTTGGGGACTAGAGGAGTATGTTCTCAGTCAACAGACCTGGGGCATTAAGGACTAGAGGAGTGTGTTTTCAGTCAACAGACCTGGGGCATTAAGGGCCAGGAGGGCGTGTGTTCTCAGTCAACAGGGATTAAGGGCTGTGTTCTCAGTCAACAGACCTGGGGCATTAAGGGCTAGAGGGAGTGTGTTCTCAGTCAACAGACCTGGGGGCATTAAGGGAGAGTATGTTCTCAGTCAACAGACCTGGGGCATTAAGGACTAGAGGGAGTGTGCGTTCTCAGTCAACAGACCTGGGGGCATTAAGGACTAGAGGGAGTATGTTCTCAGTCAACAGACCTGGGGCATTAAGGGCTAGAGGGAGTGTGTTCTCAGTCAACAGACCTGGGGCATTAAGGACTAGAGGGGTATGTTCTCAGTCAACAGACCTGGGGCATTAAGGGCTAGAGGGAGTGTTCCAGTCAACAGACCTGGGGCATTAAGGACTAGGAGGGAGGTGGCCAGACAGACCTGGGCATTAAGGACTAGAGGGGAGGTGTTCTCAGTCAACAGACCTGGGGGGATTAAGGGCTAGAGGGGAGTGTGTTCTCAGTCAACAGACCCGGGCACAGGCAGGGGAGTGTGTTCTCAGTCAACAGACCTGGGGCATTAAGGGCTAGGGAGTATGTTCTCAGTCAACAGACCTGGGGCATTAGGGCTAGAGGAGTGTGTTCTCAGTCAACAGACCTGGGGCATTAAGGACTAGAGGGAGTCATGTTCTCAGTCAACAGACCTGGGCATTAAGGGCTAGAGGGAGTGTGTTCTCAGTCAACAGACCTGGGGCATTAAGGGCTAGAGGGAGTGTGTTCTCAGTCAACAGACCTGGGGCATTAAGGGCTAGAGGGAGTGTGTTCTCAGTCAACAGACCTGGGGCATTAAGGGCTAGAGGGAGTGTGTGATGGCTGCTGCTGCTGGGGTTACCCCAGTAACACTAGCCCTGGGTTGGGGTTACCCCAGTAACACTAGCCCTGGGTTGGGGTTACCCCAGTAACACTAGCCCTGTCAGGCAGTACCGTATAAAGTGACTTCATGACTTCTGCACCACCCAGTACCTCTCATTCACAGGAAGAGGAGCTGGGAGACAGACTGATGCTGTGAAGACCGAAAGCCCCTCTCAGTGTATGCTGATGGCAGGGGACTGGGAAGCTGCTGGGTGGTCTTTATGAAGGGGTCTATAGAGCCTGAGGCTTACCACTACCATTCACACCTACTAGGAGGGTCTGATTGGAGGGTTCTGGGTAGGGAGGTGCTATTCAGAGATATGGACCACTCCTGCTCTGCTCCCATCAGAGTAGAATGGACCCCTCCTGCTCCCATCAGAGTAGAATGGACCCCTCCTGCTCCCATCAGAGTAGAATGGACCACTCCTGCTCCCATCAGAGTAGAATGGACCACTCCTGCTCCCATCAGAGTAGAATGGACCCCTCCTGCTCCCATCAGAGTAGAATGGACCCCTCCTGCTCCCATCAGAGTAGAATGGACCCCTCCTGCTCCCATCAGAGTAGAATGGACCCCTCCTGCTCCCATCAGAGTAGAATGGACCACTCCTGCTCCCATCAGAGTAGAATGGACCCCTCCTGCTCCCATCAGAGTAGAATGGACCCCTCCTGCTCCCATCAGAGTAGAATGGACCCCTCCTGCTCCCATCAGAGCAGGTCTGTACCTGCTGTCCTGAAGCCACAGTATGTCCTCAGGTCTGTACCTGCTGTTCTGAAGCCCCAGTATGTCCTCAGGTCTGTACCTGCTGTTCTGAAGCCCCAGCATGTCCTCAGGTCTGTACCTGCTGTCCTGAAGCCCCAGTATGTCCTCAGGTCTGTACCTGCTGTCCTGAAGCCACAGTATGTCCTCAGGTCTGTACCTGCTGTCCTGAAGCCCCAGTATGTCCTCAGGTCTGTACCTGCTGTCCTGAAGCCCCAGTATGTCCTCAGGTCTGTAAGCCACAGTGTCCTGAAGCCCCAGTATGTCCTCAGGTCTGTACCTGCTGTCCTGAAGCCCCAGTATGTCCTCAGGTCTGTACCTGCTGTCCTGAAGCCCCAGTACGTCCTCAGGTCTGTACCTGCTGTCCTGCAGCCCCAGTATGTCCCCAGATCTGTACCTGCTGTCCTGCAGTCACAGTATGTCCTCAGGTCTGTACCTGCTGTCCTGCAGCCCCAGGACGTCCTCAGGTCTGTACCGGCTGTTGTGCTGTCATGAAGCCCCAGTATGTCCAGGTCTCGTACCTGCTGTCCTGAAGCCACAGTAGAACCAGGTCTGTACCTGCTGTTCTGAAGCCCCAGTATGTCCTCAGGTCTGTACCTGCTGTTCTGAAGCCCCAGCATGTCCTCAGGTCTGAACCTGCTGTCCTGAAGCCTCAGCATGTTCTCGGGTCTGTACCTGCTGTCCTGCAGCCCCAGCATGTTCTCGGGTCTGTACCTGCTGTCCTGCAGCCCCAGCATGTTCTCGGGTCTGTACCTGCTGTCCTGAAGCCCCAGCATGTCCTCAGGTCTGTACCTGCTGTCCTGAAGCCCCGGCATGTCCTCAGGTCTGTACCTTCTGTCCTGATGCCCCAGCATGTCCTCAGGTCTGTACCTGCTGTCCTGAAGCCCCAGCATGTCCTCAGGTCTGTACCTGCTGTCCTGAAGCCCCAGCATGTCCTCAGGTCTGTACCTGCTGTCCTGAAGCCCCAGCATGTCCTCAGGTCTGTACCTGCAGGGCTGTTGTCATGAAGCAGCTGGGAATCCTGTAATGGCCCCTTCTATCCCTAACCTTAGCCCAGGATCATAGAGCAGATGTGAGTACCTGGTACCTGACTTCACCTGGCGCCTGCTGTACGGGCTTGGTTTCAGGTGGGAAGCCTTAACCCTATCCCAACCCAGGACCTCAGAGCTCCTGATGTCACCTGGTGTCTGCTGTACGGGCTTGGTTTCAGGTGGGAAGCCTTAACCCTATCCCAACCCAGGACCTCAGAGCTCCTGATGTCACCTGGCGTCTGCTGTACGGGCTTGGTTTCAGGTGGGAAGCCTTAACCCTATCCCAACCCAGGACCTCAGAGCTGCTGAGGCCCGTTAGCTGAGAGTGATGTTATATGATATGACTGTCTGGAGAGTCTACCTTGCATAACATTTAGGGGGAGTGCTGCTCAGCGTGAGGTAATACAGTAGGGGGAGTGCTGCTCAGTGTGAGGTAATACAGTAGAGGGAGTGCTGCTCAGCGTGAGGTAATACAGTAGAGGGAATGCTGCTCAGCATGAGGTAATACAGTAGGTGGAGTGCTGCTCAGCGTGAGGTAATACAGTAGGGGGAGTGCTGAGGTAATACAGTAGGGGGAGTGCTGCTCAGCGTGAGGTAATACAGTAGGGGGAGTGCTGAGGTAATACAGTAGGGGGAGTGCTGCTCAGTGTGAGGTAATACAGTAGGGGAGTGCCACCAGCTGAGGTAATACAGTAGGGGAGTGCTGAGGTAATACAGTAGGGGGAGTGCTGCTCAGCGTGAGGTAATACAGTAGGGGAGTGCTGCCTCAGTGTGAGGTAACACAGTAGGGGGAGTGCTGCTCAGTGTGGGGCAATACAGCAGGGGGAGTGCTGCTCAGCGTGAGGTAACAGTAGGGGAGTGCTGCCCAGCGTGGAGGTAATACAGTAGGAGTGCTGCTCAGTGTGGGGTAATACAGTAGGGAGTGCTGCTCAGCGGGAGGTAATACAGTAGGGGGGAGTGGGTGCTCAGCGTGAGGAATACAGTAGGGAGTGCTGCTCAGCGTGAGGTAATACAGTAGGGGAGGGCTGCTCAGCGTGAGTAATACAGTAGGGGAGTGTGAGGTAATAGAGTAGGGGAGTGCTGCTCAGCGTGAGGTAATACAGTAGGGGGAGTGAGCTGCTGAGGTAATACAGCAGGGGGAGGGCTGCTCAGCGTGAGGTAATACAGTAGGAGTGCTGAGCTAATACAGAGGGAGTGCTGCTCAGCGTGAGGTAACACAGTAGGGGGAGTGCTGAGGAACACAGTAGGGGAGAGTGCTGCTCAGTGTGAGGTAATACAGTAGGGGGAGGCTGCCCAGTGTGAGGTAATACAGTAGGGGGTGCTTGAGAGTGCTGCTCAGGAGGTAATACAGTAGGGGAGTGCTGCCAGTGAGGGTAAGCGTGCCGGAGGTAATACAGTAGGGGGAGTGCTGCTCAGTGTGAGGTAATACAGTAGGGGGAGTGCTGCTCAGCGTGAGGTAATACAGTAGGGGAGTGCTGCCTCAGTGTGAGGTAATACAGTAGGGGAGCAAGCTGCTCAGCGTGAGGTAATACAGTAGGGGAGTGCTGCTCAGCGTGAGGTAATACAGTAGGGGGAGTGCTGCTCAGCGTGAGGTAATACAGTAGGGGGGAGGCTGCTCAGTGTGAGGTAATACAGTAGGGGGAGTGGCTGCTCAGGTAATACAGTAGGGGGAGTGCTGCTCAGCGTGAGGTAATACAGTAGGGAGTGCTGCTCAGTGTGAGGTAATACAGTAGGGGGAGTGCCGTCAGTGTTGCCCAGCGTGAGGTAATACAGTAGGGGAGTGCTGCTCAGCGTGAGGTAATACAGTAGGGGGAGTGCTGCTCAGCGTGGGGTAATACAGTAGGGGAGTGCTGCTCAGCGTGAGGTAATACAGCAGGGGGAGGGTTGCCCAGCGGAGGTAATACAGTAGGGGAGTGCTGCTCAGCGTGGAGGTAATACAGTAGGGGAGTGCTGCTCAGCGTGAGGTAATACAGAGTAGGGGAGTGCTGCTCAGTGTGAGGTAATACAGTAGGGAGTGCTGCTCAGTGTGAGGTAATACAGTAGGGAGTGCTGCTCAGCGGAGGTAATACAGTAGGGAGTGCTGCTCAGCGTGGGGTAATACAGTAGGGGAGTGCTGCTCAGCGTGAGGTAATACAATAGGGGAGTGCTGCTCAGCGTGGAGTAATACAGTAGAGTGCTGAGTGCTGCTCAGCGTGAGGTAATACTCTATGGTAATAGACAATGTGATAGGCTCCTATGGTACAGACCAATGTGATAGGCTCTATGGTAACAGACCAATGACAGGCTCCTATGGTAATAGACCAATGTGATAGGCTCCTATGGTAATAGACCAATGTGATAGGTTCCTATGGTAATAGACCAATGTGATAGGCTCCTATGGTAATAGACCAATGTGATAGGCTCCTATGGTAATAGACAAATGTGATAGGTCCTATGGTAATAGACCAATGTAGTAGGCTCCTATGGTAATAGACCAATGTGATAGGCTCCTATGGTAACAGACCAATGTGGATAGCTCCTATGGTAACAGACCAATGCTGATAGGCTCCTATAGTAACAGACCAATGTATTAGGCTCCTTATAGTAGCTAGACCAATGGATAGGCTTTTACTAATGGGCCGCTTCAGTGAGTGGAAGACACAAGGAGATATGGACAAAATATATCACAATATTTTTAACAGTAGTGACCCCAGGGTGCTTGCCATGAGTAGTAGTGATCCCAGGGTGGATTTATGAGTAGTGAGTGATCCCAGGGTGCTTTATGAGTAGTGAGTGATCCTAGGTGATTTATGGTAGTGAGTGATCATAGGGTGCTCTATGGTAGTGAGTGATCCCAGGGTGCTTTATGAGTAGTGAGTGATCCCAGGGTGTTTTATGAGTAGTAGTGATCCCAGGAGCTTTTATGAGTAGTAGTGATCCCAGGAGTGCTTTATAGTAGTGAGGATCCAGGGTGCTCTATGAGCAGAGATCCCAGGGTGCTTTATAGTAGTGGAGGATCTAGGGAGCTTTATGAGAGGAGATCCCAGGGTGCTATGGTAGTAGTGATCCCAGGGTGCTTTATGAGTAGTAGTGATCCCAGGGTGCTTTATGAGTAGTGAGTGATCCCATGGTGTTTAAATGAGTAGGAGTAGTGATCCCAGGGTGTTTAAATGAGTAGTAGTGATCCCAGGGTGTTTAAATGAGCAGTGAGTGATCCCAGGGTGCTTTATGAGTAGTGAGTGATCCCAGGTGCTTTAGAGTAGTGGAGAGGATCCTATGAAGCTTTAGGAGAGAGAGTGATCCTAGGTGCTTATGAGAGAAGAGAGATCCCAGGGTGCTTTATAGACAGGAGGATCCTGGGGGTGCTTTATGAGTAGTGAGTAGTGATCCCCAGGGTGCTTGTAGGTGGTGTGAGGATCTCAGGTGCTTTATGAGAGGCAGATCCCAGGTGCCAGAGAGCAGTGGAGATCCTAGAGGGTGCTTAAGGAGTAGGAGATCCCAGGTGCTTATGAGAGTGGAGTAGAGATCCTAGGGTGCTTTATATATAGTGAGGATCCCAGGTGCTTTATGAGCAGTGAGTGATCCAGAAATGCTTTGAGAGGCAGTGAGTGATCCCAGGTGGCCTATGAGAAAGAGTGATCTGAAAAGCAAGAGCAGGAGGATCCCAGGGTGCTTTATGAGGCAGTGAGGATCCCAGGAGCTCTATGAGTAGTGAGATCCCCAGGGTGTGCCTATGAGGTAGAGGAGTGATCCTGGTGGGCAAACAATAGCAGTGAGGATCTGTGCGCTTTATGAGTAGTGAGTGATCCTAGGGAAGCTGGTGAGAGAGGGAGTGATCCCAGGGTGCTTTATGAGTAGTGAGTGATCCCAGGGTGCTCTATGAGTAGTGAGTGATCCCAGGGTGTTTAAATGAGTAGTGAGTGATCCCAGGGTGCTTTATGAGTAGTGAGTAGTGATCCCAGGGTGCTTTATGAGTAGTGAGTGATCCCAGGGTGCTTTATGAGTAGTGAGTGATCCCAGGGTGCTTTATGAGTAGTGAGTGATCCCAGGGTGCTTTATGAGTAGTGAGTGATCCTAGGGTGCTTTATGAGTAGTGAGTGATCCTAGGGTGCTTTATGAGTAGTGAGTGATCCCAGGGTGCTTTATGAGTAGTGAGTGATCCCATGGTGTTTAAATGAGTAGTGAGTGATCCCAGGGTGTTTAAATGAGTAGTGAGTGATCCCAGGGTGTTTAAATGAGTAGTGAGTGATCCCAGGGTGCTTTATGAGTAGTGAGTGATCCTAGGGTGCTCTATGAGTAGTGAGTGATCCCAGGGTGCTTTATGAGTAGTGAGTGATCCCAGGGTGCTTTATAGTAGTAGTGATCCCAGGAGTGCTTTATGAAGTAGTAGGTGATCCCAGGGTGCTTTATGAGTAGTGGTAATCCCAAGGTGCTTTATAGTATTGAAGTGATCCCAGGAGTGCTTTATGAGTATGCGTCCCGTTATGTAGTGGCAGTGATCCCAGGGAGCTTTATGAGTATGTTAGCTGGCGAACACAATTGATTTCAACCACAACTTGCTCAGACAAACCAAATGTTTGCAGGGTAAGATACACAAACTAATAGTGGAATCATAGAAGACTTGTGGATTTATATGAAGAAGCAAAGTGGAAACCAGCATTGGTGCTCAACCTCTCTCTTGCTCTCCCGCTCCCCGCGCTCTCCCTCCCCCGCGCTAGCTCTCCCTCTCCTCCTCTCTCTCCACCGCTCTCCTCTCTCTCTCTCTGCCTCTCTACCTCCCTCTGTTCTGTTCTCCAGCAGGGAGACTGCACCCCTAACACCAGACCTAACACCAGACCTAACCCCAGACCTAACTCCCAGACCTAACCAGACCTAACCCCAGACCCACCAGACCTAACCCCAACACCAGACCTCCAACACCAGACCCAACACCAGACCTAACCCCAGACCTAACCCCAGACCCACCAGACCTAACACCAGACCTAACCCCAGACCTAACACCAGACCCTAACCTAACCCCTCCCAGACCAACAGATTCCAGACTTAACACTGGTGACCCAATAGACCTAACCCCAGACCTAACACCAGACCTAACACCAGACCTAACACAGACCTAACACTGTACCTAACTGGGACTAACACCCAGACTCCAACACCAGACAACACAGACCCTAACACCAGACCTAACCAGACTCTAACACTAGACAACACCAGACCTAACACCAGATTCCAACCTGACCCATAACTGACCTGACCTGAGGCCCAGATTAACAGGTCACATCAACACTAAGAGAGTAAGAAAGAGCTGTTAGCAGAGCTGGTAATGGCTTAATGGATCCAAACAATTGACTTGAGTCAGGGTAATGAAAGGCTAATCCTGACCTATGGGAGAGTGTGCTACTGGCTCACAGGAGAGGTCGTGTAGGGTCACAGAACAGGGAACAGTCGGCTGTAGGAGAGGTCGTGTAGGGTCACAGGACAGGTCGTGTTGGTGACAGGACAGGGGAATAGTTGTAGAAGGAGGGTCGTATTTAGGTGACAGGACAGGGAATAGTTGGCCAGAGGAGAGGTCGTGTTAGGTCACAGGACAGGGGAATAGTTAGCCAGAGGAGAGGTCGTGTTGGGTG
Organism: Oncorhynchus nerka; assembly: GCF_034236695.1. Lineage (NCBI taxonomy): Eukaryota > Metazoa > Chordata > Actinopteri > Salmoniformes > Salmonidae > Oncorhynchus > Oncorhynchus nerka. The sequence continues at coordinate 3,103 of NW_027037644.1, read as the reverse complement.
ACAGGACAGGGGAAACAGTTAATGAGAGGAGAGGTCGTGTTGGGTCACAGAACAGAATGTTGGTCACAGGACAGGTCGTGTTGGGTCACAGAACGTGTTGGGTCGTGTTGGGTCACAGAACAAATCGTAGAAATCAGGTCGGGTCTAGTTCGTGTTAGGTCAGGACAGAACAGGAAAAGGTCGTGTTGGGTCACAGAAGAGGTCGTGTTAGTCAGAACAGAAACAGTCGGCTGTAGGAGAGGTCGTGTAGGTCTAACAAGGGACAGGGGAACAGTCGGCTGTAGGAGAGGCTGTGTTAGGTCACAGGACAGGGGAACAGTCGGCTGGTAGGAAACCGTGTTAGGTCACAGGACAGGGGAACAGTCGGCTGTAGGAAAGGTCGTGTTGGGTCTAGGACAGGGGAACAATCGGCTGTAGGAGAGGTCGTGTAGGGTCACAGAACAGGGGGAACAGTCGGCTGTAGGAGAGGTCGTGGGGTCACAGGACAGGGGAACAATCGGCTGTAGGAGAGGTCGTGTAGGGTGACAGGACAGGGAACAGTCGGCTGTAGGAGAGGTCGTGTAGGGTCACAGGACAGGGGAACAGTCGGCTATGGGAGAGGTCGTGTAGGGTCAACGGACAGGGGAATAGTTGTGCCAGAGGGAGAGGTCGTGTGGGTCACAGAACAGGTCGTGTTGGGTCACAGGACAGGGGAACAGTTGGCCAGAGGAGGTCGTGTTGGGTCACAGGAGAGGGGGAATAGTTGGCCAGAGGAGAGGTCGTGTTGGGTCACAGGACAGGGGAACAGTCGGCTGTAGGAGGGGTTGTGTTGGGTCACAGGAGAGGTCGTGTTGGGTCACAGACAGGGGAAATCGGCTATAGGAGAGGCTGTGTAGTCTGGAACAGGGGAATAGTTAGCCAGAGAGAGGTCGTTTAGGTCACAGGACAGGGGAACAATCAGCCAGAGGAGAGGTCGTGTTGGGTCTGGACAGGGGAACAATCGGCTATGGGAGAGTCGTGTAGGGTCACAGGACAGAGGGAACATGTCGGCTGTAGGAGAGGTCGTGTTAGGTCACAGGACAGGGGAACAATCGGCTATGGAAAGTCGTGTTAGTCACAGACAGGAACAGGCGGCTGTAGGAGAGGTAAATGTTGGGTCAACGGACAGGAACAGTCGGCTATAGGAGAAGGTCGATGTAGGGTCCAACGGACAGGGGAACAGTCGGCTATAGCAGGGTCGTAGGTCCCTAGGACAGGGGAACAGTCGGCTGTAGGAGAAGGTCAGTGTAGGTCACAGAACAGGGGAACAGTCGGCTATAGAGAGGTCGTGTAGGGGTCAGAGGAGTAAGGTCGTGTAGGGTCAACGGACAGGGGAACAATCGGCTAGGAGAGGTCGTGTTGGGTCACAGAACAGGGAACAGTCGGCTGTAGGAGAGGTCGTGTTGGGTCAAGCGGACAGGGGAACAATCGGCTGTAGGAGAGGTCGTAGGTCACAGGACAAGGGGAACAGTCGGCTGTAGGAGAGGTCGTGTAGGGTCACAGGACAGGGAACAATCGGGCCGCCAGGAAGAGGTCGTGTTGGGTCAACGATTGTGTGAACAGCCGGCTATGGAGAGGTCGTGCAGGATCACAGGACAGGGAACAGTCGGCTGTCGTGTAGGGAGTCACAGGACAGGGAACAATCGGCTGTAGGAGAAAGTTGGACAGGGGAACAGTCGGCTGTAGGAGAGGTCGTGTTAGGTCACAGGACAGGGGAACAATCCCGGCTATAGGAGAGGTTGTGTTGGTCACAGGAGAGGTCGTGTTAGGTCACAGGACAGGGGAACAGTCGGCTATAGCAGAGGTCGTGTAGGGTCCAACGGACAGAGACAATGGGATGGGTAGTATCTAGCCTGTACCGGAGGTCGATGACGCCAGTTGTAAAGTGTCTCCCTGGAATCCTGGGACCCAGGCTCAGGCTGGCGAACACTGGAGCAGGGAGAGGAGACAGGGGCAAGTCAATCACCACCTGCTGTCACTGATAAGCCTACAGAAACTATATTTATTCTGTCAGATAAATCAACCTTTATATAAAGAGCCTTACAGGGGAGGAATGAAATCAAAACAAGAGTCAACTTGAGGTTAAAACATTGCGTGATCACCTAAAAAACCTTAAACTACCTCGTATATCTGGGAGAACTCTACGTATGAGAAGTCGATAGATTCCTTAGAGACATACGAACTCTGGTTCACCCTGCGCATCAGGGGCCCTGAGGGGCCTCAGGGGAGCACCAGGTACAAGGCCAAGACACAAACACACAGGAACACAGCCGTCACAGCCCTGGGACTCAGCCGTCACAGCCCTGGGACTCAGCCGTCACAGCCCTGGCCCACAGGGACTCCTGAGTGGCGCAGCGGTCTAAGGCACTGCATCTCAGTGCTCGAGGCGTCACTACAGACACCCTGGTTCGAATCCAGGCTGTATCATAACCGGCCGTGATTGTGAGTCCCTTAGGTTGGACCTCCAGAGACACACGGCTGGACCTGAGGAGGTCAGGGGGTTTACAGTCAGACTACTGGGGTCAACACAGTGCTGAGGAGGTCAGGGGGTTTACAGTCAGACTACTGGGGTCAACACAGTGCTGAGGAGGTCAGGGAGTTTACAGTCAGACTACTGGGGTCAACACAGTGCTGAGGAGGTCAGGGAGTTTACAGTCAGACTACTGGGGCCAACACAGTGCTGAGGAGGTCAGGGAGTTTACAGTCAGACTACTGGGGTCAACACAGTGCTGAGGAGGTCAGGGAGTTTACAGTCAGACTACTGGGGTCAACACAGTGCTGAGGAGGTCAGGGAGTTTACGGTCAGACTACTGGGGTCAACAGAGTGCTGAGGAGGTCAGGGAGTTTACAGTCAGACTACTGGGGTCAACACAGTGCTGAGGAGGTCAGGGAGTTTACGGTCAGACTACTGGGATCAACACAGGGCTGAGGAGGTCAGGGAGTTTACAGTCAGACTACTGGGGTCAACACAGTGCTGAGGAGGTCAGGGGGTTTACAGTCAGACTACTGGGGTCAACACAGTGCTGAGGAGGTCAAGGAGTTTACAGTCAGACTACTGGTGTCAACACAGTGCTGAGGAGGTCAG
>NW_027037643.1:0-21251 GCF_034236695.1 Oncorhynchus nerka | reverse complement strand
AGGTATGACGCTACAAGCTTGGCACACCTGTATTTATTGAGTTTCTCCCATTTTTCTCTGCAGATCCTCTCAAGCTCTGTCAGGTTAGATGGGGAGCATTGCTGTACAGCTATTTTCAGGTATCTCCAGAGATGTTTGATTGGGCTCTGGCTGGGCCACTCAAGGAGATTCAAAGACTTGTTCTGAAGCCACTCCTGCATTGTCTTGGCTGTGTACTTCGGGTCGCTGTCCTGTTGGAAGGTGAACCTTTGACCCAGTCTGAGGTCCTGAGCGCTCAGCCTGGGCCACCACCATGCTTCACCATAGGGATGGTGCCAGGTTTCCTCCAGACATGTAGCTTTGCATTCAGGCCAAGGAGTTCAATCTTGGTTTCATCAGACCAGAGAATCTTGTTTCTCATGGTCTGAGAGTCCTTTAAGTGCGTTTTGGCAAACTCCAAGCAGGCTGTCATGTACCCTTTTACTGAGGCGTGGCTTCTATCTAGCCACTCTACCATAAAGGCCTGATTGGTGAAGGGCTGCAGAGATGGTTGACCTTCTGGAAGGTTCTCCCCATCTCCACAGAGGAACTCTGGAGCTCTGTCAGAGTGATCACCGGGTTCTTGGTCACCTCCTGACCAAGGCCTTTCTCCCCTGATTGCTCAGTTTGGCCAAGCGGTCAGCTCTTGGAAGAGTCTTGGTGGTTCATAACTTCTTCCATTTAAGAAATGTGTTACTGGGGACCTTCAATACTGCAGAATTTTTTTCTACCCTTCCCCAGATCTGCACCTCAACACAATCCTGTCTCCGCGCTCTACGAAACATTCCTTTTGACCTCTTCCTGTTTTTTGTTCTGACATGCACTGTCAACTGTGGGACCTTACATAGACAGGTGTGTGTGCCTTTCCAAATGATGTCCAATCAATTGAATTTACCACAGGTGGACTCCAAACAAGTTGTAGAAACATCTCAAGGATTATCAATGGAAACAGAATGCACCAGAGCTCAATTTCGAAGTCTCATAGCAAAGACACTGAATACTTATGTAAAGGTATTTCAGTTTATTTTTAATCAATTTGCATACACTTCTAAAAACTTGTCTTTGCTTTGGCCATGGGGTTGTGTGTGTATATAGACTTTGATTAAATACATTTTAGAATAAGGCTGTAATGTAACAAAAATGTGGAAAAGGGGAAGGGTCTGAATACTTGGAATGCACTAACTTTTGGCCGACCTGACAATTCCCGTAAGTGTGGGTAATCCTGAATTAATCATGAATAAAGAGTGAGAAAGTTAGTCTCGCATATCACACGGCTGTGATTGGGAGTCCCAAAGGGCGGCGCACAAATGGCCCAGCATCGTCTGGGTATGGCAGGGGGTAGGCCATATTTGTTCTTAACTGACTTTCCTAGTTAAAGGTTCAATAAAATGAAATAATTCCCCCAAGACATGCTAACCTTTCACCATTACAGTGTCAGGGAGGTTAGAATTTTGGGGGAGCATGATATTTGTGCGTCCAACTTTCTCACTCATCTTTATTCACGTTTCATTCAGGATTATCTATGATCATGGTAGAATCCACATTAATGGAGAAGTGTTAGAAAAATATTTTACGGTCAGTGAGTCCAAACTGACATGATACATTATTTACCATTTAATTTCCATTGGGCACGAAATGATCTGAAACACAACCAAAACAAAACAGCAAATGCATCCAACAAATGTAGAGTCGCAAGCTTGATGCGGTCATTATGAAAGTGTTTGCACTTAATACACCTATAGTACTAGTCAAAAGTTTGGACACCTACTACATTCAAGGGGTTTCTTTAAAAACAAATCTACATTAGAATAATATGAAAACTTCAATAACACATGGAATCATGTACTAAGTGTAACGTGTTAAACAAATCCAAATATTTTATATTTGAGATTCTTCAAAGTAGCTACCCTTTGTCTTGACAGCTTTGCACACTCTTCTCGCATTCTCTTTGCCTTGAAGGAGTTCCCACATATTCTGAGCACTTGGGCTGCTTTTCCTTCACTCTGCGGTCCAACTCATCCCAAACCATCTCAATTGGGTTGAGGTCTGGTACCTGGGAGACCCGGTCATCTGATGTAGCACTCCATCACTCTCTTCTTGGTAAAATAGCCATTTCACAGCCTGGAGGTGTGTTGGGTCATTGTCCTGTTGAAAAACAAATGACCGTCCCACTAAGCGCAAACCAGATGGGATGGCTGCAGAATGCTGTGGTAGTCATGCTGGTTAAGTGCCTTGGAATTCTAAATAAATCACTGACTGTCTCACCAGCAAAGCACCATCACACCACCACGCTTCATGGTGGAACTACACATGCAGAAATCGTCCGTTCACCAACTCTGCATCTCATAAATACACAGCGGTTGGAACCAAAAATCTCATATTTGGACTAATCAGACCAAAGGACAGGTTTCCACCAGTCTGTCTATTTCTCGTGTTTCTTGGTCCAAGCAAGTGTCTTCTTATTATTGGTGTCCTTAGTAGTGTTTTCCTTGCAGCAATTTGACCATGAAGGCCTGATTCACACAGTCTCCTTTGAACAGTTGATGTTGATGTGTCTGTTACTTGAACTCTGAAGCATTTATTTGGGCGGCAATTTCTGGAGGCTGGTAACTAATGAATTTATGCTCTGCAGAAGAGGTAACTCTTCCTTTCCTGTGGCGGTCCTCATGAGAACCAGTTTCATCATAGCGCTTGATGGTTTTTTGCAACTGCACTTTAAGAATCTTTCAAATTTCTTGGAAATGTTCTGCCTTGACTGACAAAGTAATTATGGACTGTTGTTTCTCTTTTGCTTATTTGAGCTTTTCTTGCCATGCAATATGGACTTAGCCCTATTTAGTAAAAGACCATTTTCTGTATACCGCTTCTACCTTGTCACAACACAACTGATTGGCTTAAACGCATTAAAAAGGAAAGAAATTCCACAAATTAACTTAACAAGGCACACCTTCATTAATTGGAAATGCATTCCAGGTGACTACCATATGAAGCTGCTTGAGGGAATGCCAAGTGTGCAAAGCCGTCATCAAGGCAAAGGGTGGAGACTTAGAAGAATCTAAAATGGTTAACATTTTGATTTGTTAACACTTTTTGTTTACTACATGATTTCATATGTGTTATTTCATATTTCTTATATTTCATTATTTAGGTACCGTACAAAAGTGCTGTAATTTCTTAAAACGGTTCACCTGATATGGATGAAAATACCCTCAAATTAAAGCGGTCTGCACATTAACCCAGGCATTGAACACTACATCAAATCAATTTTATTGGTCACATACACATAGATTTAGCAGATGTTATTGCCGGTGTAGTGAAATGCTTGGACACCTGCTAGTCGAACATCTCATTCCAAACCATGGGTATTAATATAAATTCCCCCCTCTTTGCTGCAATAACAGCCTCCACTCTTCTGGGAAGGCTTTCCACTAGATGTTGGAACATTGCTGCGGGGACTTGCTTCCCATTCAGCCACGAGCATTAGTGAGGTCGGGCACTGATGTTGGGTGATTAATTGTTCCAATTCATCCCAAAGATGTAAGATGGGGTTAAGGTCAAGGCTCTGTGCAGGCCAGTCAAGTTCTTCCACACTGATCTTGACAAACATTTCTGTATGGACTTTGCTTGTGCACAGGGGAATTGTCATGCTGAAACAGGAAAGGGTTTTTCCAAACTGTTGCCACAAAGTTGCAAACACAGGATTCTCTAGAATGTCATTGTGCTGTAGCGTTAAGATTTCTCTTCATTGGAACTAAGGGGCCAAGCCTGAACCATGAAAACGGCCTCAGACCATTATTCCTCCTCCACCAAACTTTACAGTTGCCACTATGCATTGGGGCACGTGGCGATCTCCTGGCATCCACCAAGCCCAGACTGGCCTGTCGGACTGCCAGATGGTGAAGCGTGATTCATCACAATAGAGAACTCGTTTCCACTGCTACAGAGTCCAATGGAGGCGAGCTTACACCACTCAGCTGACGCTTGGCATTGCATATGGTGATCATAGGCTTGTGCGGCCGGCCATGGAAACCTATTTCATGAAGCTCCCAGCGAACAGTTGTGCTGACGTTGCTTTTAGAGGCAGTTTGGAACTCGGTAGTGAGTTTTTCAACAGAAGACAGATGATTTTTATGCGCTTCCAGCACTCGGCGGTCCCGTTCTGTGATTTTTGTGTGGCCTACCACTTCGCGGCTGAGCCGTTGTTGCTCCTAGGGTGTTTCCACTTCACAATAACAGCACTTAGTTGACCAGAACAGAGATTTGACGAACTGACTTGTTGGAAAGGTGGCATCCTATGACGGTGCCACTTTGAAAATCACTGAGCTCCTGTAAGGCCATTCTTCTGCCAATGTTTGTCCTCTCTATGGAGATTGCATGGCTGTGTGCTCAATTGTATACACCTGTCCGCAACGGGCTGAAATAGCCAAATCCACTCATTTTGAAAAGGTGTCGACATGCACTACTTTATTTTATATGTATCATTTAAAATCCGAAGTGCTGGAGTGGAGAGCCAAAACAACGTGTAACACTCCCAATACTTTTGTAGCTCACTCTATATGTTGGGGGTGTAAGTGGTGTGTTTGTATTATGTGATCAGTCTTGCAGTGTATTCTAATTAAGTATGTATCCAATCATGTCAGTTATTAATGAGCCTAAATATATAACATTTTGAGGTGACAAGGAGTGTGATTGAGCGTATTGATCTAGCAGTGGAGAGAACTACATAACTGTAAGTTTGAGTTTTCTGGTGCACTTAAAGTTGCAATATGTAACTTATTGGGAGACCTGACCAAAATCACATAGAAATCTGAGTTAAAGCTCTGTCATTCTCATTGAAATAAAGTCTAAAAAGGCGTAGATCTGTTCTGTGTGCTTTTTCTATGCTTCCCGTTCTTAGCTTTGTTTTTCCGTCTTTTACTTTCGGTTTTGTGTACCAGCTTCAAACAGCTGAAAATACAATATTTTTGGTTATTGAAAAGGTATTTCACAGTGGTTTATATGTTACAATGATTCTCTACACTATACATTGCTTATTTTGCCACAAACTGAAATTAAGCAAACTATTAGAATTTTAGCAACCAGGAAATTTGCACATTTTAAAACACTATATAATGTGTCAGTTGTAAACATCTTGGTTGTGAAAATATGCCCTTCATCCCAAATTCCAAGGTGATGCTATTGATAGTTTGGCAATTCAATCTGAGATGGTATATCTTCACAAAAGGATTGAAACAAGTTCAAATAAATTGTTGAAAGCTTAACAAAATTACAGGCATGTCATGGTACTATATTGTCCTAATTTATGCTCCCTTTCTCTCCTCCACAGTGAAACTAGCCAGTATGAGGTGTCAGGACTGTGGACAGCAGTTCACTCGCTGGGAGGCCTTCAAGACTCACCTGCGCAAGCATGTTCTGGAGGAGGCGATAGCGGAGGAGGAGGAACGAAGGCAGGGCATTAAGAGAGCCCTGGAGACGAACAGAAGCAATGGCAATGTGGAGTCGGCAGCACCTGAGAAAAAGCAGAAAAATAATGATGACAGTGATTACGAAGAGAACAGTGATGTAGATGTGGAAGGTGATGAAGAAGACGATGAAGAGTTCTTCGACAGTTCCTGGCAGGTCGGACCATCAGAGATCGTCACAGTTCGTCCGCGCGTTGCCATGCTGTCTGAGGAAGAGAAGCCAGTCTTCAGCGGCTCCCACAAGGTCTATGCATGCTCCATCTGTGGGAAGGTCTACTCCTACCTCGAGTCGTTTAGAAATCACCAGAAGATGCATGAAAAGAAGTTAAAAACAACCCACAGAGAACAAGTGCCCGGCCTGTGGGAAGGTCTTTGCTCGCCCATCCCTTCTGGTGACTCACTTGAAAGTGCACAGGCCTCCCGTGCCGATGGAACGCCTCCACTCTGAAGTGTGATCAGTGTGTAAAAAACTTCAATTCCCTGCAGACTTATTTGATCCACATGGACCTGCACAAGCAGAAGCCTTTCTGGTGCCTGGCCTGTGCTAAGGGCTTTAGGGATGAGCTCTCTGGACAAACACCTGCAGGGCCACAACCTGAGGCGCCACAAGTGTGACCTCTGTGAAAAGTCTTTCCGCGTTCCCGCTGAGCTCCGCTACCACTACAATACTCACACTGGCGCCAAGCCCTACAAATGCCCGCTCTGCAAGAAGAACTTCTCCCAGCTGGGCAACCTCATCACGCATCGGAAGAAGCACGTAGGGGTCTACGTCGGGGCCAGCAAGACGCCACTGGGACCCAGGAACCACCTGTTTGCTGGGAGGAGAAGGGTGACTGAGATGAAGAGGCTGGTGTTCACAGGGATGGGTAGCACAGAGGAGGCGGAGGTGATAGATATGCTTCAAGAGGAGCAGGAGGAGGAAGAAGAGGAAGATATTAAGGTGGGTGAGGAGGAATCTGGATCAGAAGAGTCTGAGTCTCGTTCTGAAGATTCTGGTGCTGAGGGTTCGTCTAAATCAGATTCATCAGACTCTTCTGGATCTGATTCCTCTGACGACTCTGATTCCTCTGGATCGGGAGTGGAGGAGGAGGAGGAGGAGGAGCAAGAGGGGAAAGAAGAGACTGCATTGGAAGCACATGTGGCGGAGCAACAGAAAAGACATAAGGAATGGGAGTGTTTTGAATGTGGTGAAGGGTTTGATCAAGAGTCAGCATTGCACCTGCACTATATGAAACACGCCAGTGGGGAGCTGCCAGTACAATGACGGCCGAGTACATGGTGAGATTAGCTGTGAAATGATTGGTGAGTTGGGCACTGTTCAATGTGTTTCCACTACTTCAGAGGTGAGTCACTGCTGAGCCCTTGAATTGAAGAACACTGAAGAAAATTCCAAATGATCCAAAAAATATTTGATCCCCAGTAGGACTTATTTTTGTCCTTTTTTTCTGCCATGTTTTGAAGTGTGGGTTGAATGGGTGAATTTAGTTGTTTGAGTTGAAGGCCTTGGGGAAGAAAGTTTTTTTTTTCACTAATCCAAATGTTTTTGTGCCTTTTTGGTAAGAAAGAGATGTATTGCCAATTTTTGTTGACTGATTTCCAGAATTTCATTTCTTCAACTGTGCTTATCTATACATAATATTGATTGAAGACGAGGCAGATTGGCGTTAGTTTTTCACACCCATTTTCAGTCCGAGAGGTCTTAATTGTTGTATTTACACCGACCATATAGAAAATTGTAATTTGATAAACTGTGAATAGATTTAGGGGTTGCCGGGTTCCCTGAAATGTAATCTCAAAACAACTTGCTTTCTTTCCCTCTTCAATTTGATTCAATCATGTCTATTTCTATCATGTTTTTTATTATGAAATATAGCTTTCTTTCGAAGTAAACTTGGGTTTTTCATTTGTCTGTAATGGGAAGACATTGTCTGAACATGACTCATTTGCAGAGATGAGAAATGATTTCATATATGTGTGTGTTATATATATATATTTATTACCAGTCAAAAGTTTTGACATCTACTCATTCCAATGTTTCTTTATTGTTACTATTTTCTATATTGTAGAATAATAGTGACAACATCAACTATGAAATGACACATATGGAATCATGTAGTAACCAAAAAAAGTGTTAAACCAATCAAAATATATTTGAGATTGTTCAAAATAGCCACCCTTTGCCTTGATGACAGATTTGCACACTCTTGTTATTCTCTTAATCAGCTTCACTTGGAGTGCTTTTCCAACAGTCTTGAAGGAGTTCCCACATATGCTGAACACTTGTTGGCTGCTTTTCCTTCACTCTGTGGTCTAACTCATCCCAAATCATCTCAATTGGGTTGAGGTCAGGTGATTGTGGAGGCCTGGTCATCTGATGTAGTACTCCATCACTCTCCTTCTTGATCAAATTGCCCTTTCACAGCCTGTTGGGTCATTGTCCTGTTGAAAAACAAATTATAGTCCCACTAAGCACAAATTAAATGGGATGGCATATCGCTGCAGAATGCTGTGGTAGCCATGCTGGTTAAGTGTGCCTGAATTCTAAATAAATCACTGACAGTGTCACCAGCAAAGCACCATCACACCACCACCACCATGCTTCACGGTTGTGAACCACATGCGGAGATCATCTGTTCACCTGGTCCCACAAAGACATGGTGGTTGGTACCAAAAATCTAAAATTGGGACACATCAGACCAAAGAACCGATTTCCACCGGTCTAATTCCATTGCTAGTGTTTCTTGGCCCAAGGGAAGTCTCTTCTTCTTATTGGTGTCCTTTAGTAGTAGCTATTTGACCATGAAGGCCTGATTCACACAGTCTCTGAACAGTTGATTTTGAGAGATATGTCTGTTACTTGAACTCTATGAAGCATTTATTTGGGCCTCAATTTCACAGGCTGGTAACTAATGAATTTATCCTCTGAAGTAGAGGTAACTCTGGGTCTTCCTTTCCTGTGGCGTTCCTCATGAGCCAGTTTCATCATAGAGCTTGATGGTTTTGCGACTGCACTCGTGATGACTGACCTTCATGTCTAAAAGTTATGATGGGCTGTACTTTCTCTTTGCTATTTGAGTTGTTCTTGCTATAATATGAACTTTGTCTTTTTTATCAAATAGGGCTATATTCTGTATACCTCCCTTAACTTGTCACAACACAACTGATTCGCACATATGCATTAAGAAGGAAAGAAATTCCACAAATGAACTTTTAACAAGGCACACCTGTTAATTTAAATGCATTCAGGCGACTAACTCATGAAGCTGGTTGAGAGAATGCCAAGAGCGTGCAAAGGGTGGCTACTTTGAAGAATCTCATACAAAATATATATTTATTTTGTTTTACACTATTTTACTACATGATTCCATATGTTATTTCATAGTTTTGATTTCTTCACTATTATTATACATTGTAAAAATGAGTAGATGTGTAAATGTTTGATTGGTACTGTATATCTAGCCTACTGTATTAGTTGCTATGTTACCGTTACCATGTCATCTAGTATGTACCAGGAATTATTATTCGATACAACCATATCACTCACTCTTCTGTCAGTCTGATAACCTATTCAGCTGCATGTTTTTGAAAAAAGCTTTGTGTAGGATTTTTTTGTCTCGATGAAATTTCTGTTTTTGTAATCATAGAATTGTAACTTGTGTGATAAATTAAATGCATGTTGAGTCCTCTCTTTCTCGTGTTCATTCCATAGATGACAATTATCATTCCAACGTCACAATTATCTTCTCACTATAGTCTAGATTCAGATTGTAATGACTGTATGTCAAGTATTTAAGCCATTTAGGCTCCAACCCTGCATTTGTGTGCATAATAAGGGATGTTTTCTGCTCTGTGTGGCAAAGGCGACGTCTACTGGCTTATGTGCATTTCTCCAGTCTATTCTTGGTTTTGAGGAATCTGTCTGATAAGTAATGTTTGATTTCTGGTTGATTTATGGCTGAACAGATACTAAGTTTTCATTTATTTATTTTTTTACAATATGATTATTGCTATAGCAATCAAACATGAATGTATCACAAAGTATGTTGTCATGCTTTATAAGCTCACTAAATCATAGCTGACTAAACTCAACTCCATGGTGAAGGAAGTGTCTGATGAACTCCAAAGGAGTTGAGCAGAAACCAGGCTTTGTGAATTCCGCTCCAACTACATCAGTGGTCACCAACCTTTTCTGAGTCAATATCGCTTTCTGAGTCCAAAAGCAAGCAGAGATCTACCACTCAGATTTTAGGTTTGTGCAGTAGGCTATAGGCCCAATACATTGCCATTGCATATTGGCTGTGTTTGAATTGCCCTGCCAATGTTCTTCTCAGACCATTTTGAAATGATTTTTCAAAGTTGATCACACTGGTAATAGATGTGTTGTACTACTTGAGGCACAGCTGAGTGAGCATAATCATTTGTTTTATATTTTACTGGACTGATCCGATGCAGGCTCTCTGAGAGGCGGGAGAGAGCAGTGCCTCACCATACTCACCGTCCCTCCGATCTCCCTCAATCTGCTGAGAAAACGGGACACAGTCTTCCTGCTGGTGGATAACTCAAGTCACACTGCATTATTTATGCCTCATGCACCAAATCATGTTACTACTATGACCAGAGAAAGTGAAATATTCCTCGATATTAAAAGCCGCTAATAATAACAATGCAAGTTTATGGAAACACTTTGCTATACTCATTCAATGCTGCTGCAGTGCTGGTTGTAGTGGAAGTAGGGAGAATGCACATTTTCTGGCTTATCAAAGTGTTGACAGTGCACAACTTAAACATTAGCTTATAAAAACAGCAGCTCTTTGCTGTATTCATTGAGTCTCCAGTCATGGTTTTAAATGTTTTGAAATCTCATCGCATCAACTTTGCTTCTACGGGTACAACACAAAACATGAGAATGATGAGTTGCTTGAATCTATAGAGAAACATATACTTCATTGGTTATCTACATTTCTGAATTCGTTATTAGTGATAGGAGGGGACTTTAACATTACTATAGATAATTCAACTGATAGATGGCCCCCAGGTAGGCCAACCAATCAGAATTTGGGTTTTATACTTTTTATGGAAAAATTTGATCTCACTGATATATGGAGAGAGAGGTTTTCGGCCGACAGATCGCTCACTTGGAGTAACAAAACAGGTTCCAGACAGTCCAGAATATATTTTTGCCTTATATCCAAATGTATTGATAGTGAGTGTGTTACTACAAATATTTGTACTACTCCCCTCACAGACCATAGGGCCATTTACATTGATATCAAAATATTTTACACTGGGGGCCTCCCGGGTGGCACAGTGGTTAAGGGTGCCACCCGTGGATACCACGAAATTGGGGAGAAAAAGGGGTAAAAATTCAAATAAATAAATATTTACCCCTGATACTAACCTTGGTACTAACCTCTACCTTGGTAGAGGTTAGTATCAGGGGTAAATATGATTATTATTATTTATTTATTTTTACCCCTTTTTCTCCCTAATAGTAGCTACTAAACAATTGGATACCACGAAATTGGGGAGAAAAAGGGGTCAAATAAATAAATAATAATATTATTTACCCCTGATACTAACCTTGGTAGAGGTTAGTAATCAGGGGTAAATATTTTTGTTTTTTGTTGGGTTTTACCCTTTTATCCCCAATTTCGTGGTATCCAATTGTTTAGTAGCTACTATCTTTTCTAATCGCTACAACTCCCGTACGGGCTCGGGAGAGATGAAGGTCGAAAGCCATGCGTCCTCCGAAACACAACCCAACCAAGCCGCACTGCTTCTTACTGGAAGCTAAATAGCTCGTTATTAAATAATGATATAGATATAGGTTAAAGATCTGCTCTTACACTTTTGGGAAAGGGCTTGTGAAGAAAAATCTTATTGCAAGAACTGCGAGCTCTTTAAATTTGAGGTGTCCAAATACCTTAGAAAATATGGTAGTAATCTTGCTAAGACCAGAAGAGCTGAGGAGGAAAAGGTGATCATTAAGATAACTTCCCCAGTCGGCCTCTCGGGGGAGGAGAAGATGGAACTGATTGAGTTACAAAACAAACTGGATAATATATATAGATTAAATAAAATGTATAATATATATATAGATTAAATAAAATTGATAATATATAGAGATTAAATCAACTGGATAATACATATAGATTAAATCAACTGAATCATACATATAGATTGAAAGCAGAAGGAGCCTTTATTAGATCTATGAAAAAATGGCTTGAGGAGGGAGAACAGAATTTCTTCAGACTTGAGAAATTTCCCTCTACAAATAACACTATCCATAAATTAAACATTGATGGTGTTATTACAGATTACCAAAAATGAATCACCAAATACTGTAGCAATTTTTACAAGAAATTGTATAGCTCTACGTACTGTCAGGAATCCACAGATATGTTTTTTGACTCAGTGAATAATGTTTACTCTATCAGTGATACAGAATCTGAGCAGTGTGATGAACCTATCTGAATTGAAGAGATTTAGAGTCTATCATACATCTAAAGAACAACAAATCCCCAGGTGTTGATGGAAACACAGTTGAAGTAGGAAGTTCACATACACCTTAGCAAAATACATTTAAACTCCGTTTTTCACAATTCCTGACTTATAATCCTAGTAAAAAGTCCCTGTTTTATGTCACTTAGGATCACCGCTTTATTTTAAGAATTTGAAATGTCAGAATAATAGTAGAAAAAATGATTTATTTCAGCTTTTATTTCTTTCACATTCCCAGTGGGTCAGAGGTTTGCATACACTCAATTAGTATTTGGTAGCTTTGCCTTTAAATTGCTTAACTTAGGTCAAATGTTTTGAGTAGCCTTCCACAAGCTTCCCACAATACATTGGGTGAATTTTGGCCCATTCCTCCAGACAGAGCTGGTGTAAATGAGTCAGGTTTGTAGGCCTCCTTGCTCGCACAGATTTTTTCAGTTCTGCCCACAAATTTTCTATAGGATTGAGGTCAGGGCTTTGTGATGGCCCTCCAATACCTTGACTTTGTTGTCCTTAAGCCATTTTACAAAACTTTGGAAGTATACTTGGGGTCATTGTCCATTTGGAAGACCCATTTGCGACCAAGCTTTAACTTCCTGACTGATGTCTTGAGATGTTGCTTCAATATATCCACATAATTTCCCTCCCTCATGATGTCATCTATTTTGTGAAGTGCACCAGTTCCTCTTGCAGCAAAGCACCACCCACAACATGATGCTGCCACCCCGTGCTTCACGGTTGGGATGGTGTTCTTCGGCTTGCAAGCGGTCATACGATCTTTGTCCCCATGTGCAGTTGCAAACAGTAGTCTGGCTTTTTATGGCGGTTTTTGTGCAGTGGCTTCTTCCTTGCTGAGCGGCCTTTCAGGTTATGTCGATGTCGGACTCGTTTTCTGTGGATATGAATACTTTTGTA
Source organism: Oncorhynchus nerka (assembly GCF_034236695.1). Taxonomy (NCBI): domain Eukaryota; kingdom Metazoa; phylum Chordata; class Actinopteri; order Salmoniformes; family Salmonidae; genus Oncorhynchus; species Oncorhynchus nerka. The sequence goes on along the minus strand of NW_027037643.1, from coordinate 8,358 downwards.
CCTTTTTCCTCCAGCATCTTCACAAGGTTCTTTGCTGTTGTTCTGGGATTGATTTGTCTCTAGGAGACAGAACGCGTCTCCTTCCTGAGCGGTATGACAGCTGCATGGTCCATGGTGTTTATACTTGTGTACTATTGTTTGTACAGATGAACATGGTACCTTCAGTCATTTAGAAATTGCTCCCAAGGATGAACCAGGCTTGTGGAGGTCTACAATTTATTTTCTGAAGTCTTGGTTGATTTCTTTTGATTTTCCCATGATGTCAAGCAAAGAGGCACTGAGTTTGAAGGTAGGCCTTGAAATACATCCACAGGTACACCTCCAACTGACTGAATTTATGTTAATTAGCCTATCACTGCTACAACTGACTCAAATTATGGCAATTAGCCTATCAGAAGCTTCTAAAGGCATGACATAATTTTCTGAAATTTTCCGAGCTGTTTAAAGTCCCAGTAAAGTTAGTGTACGTAAACTTCTGACCCACTGGAATTGTGACACAGTGAATTATAAGTGAAATCATCTGTCTGTTAACAATTGTTGGAAATGTTACTTGTGTCATGCACAAAGTAGATGTCCTAACCGACTTGCCAAAACTATAGTTTGTTAACAAGAAATTTGTGGACTGGTTGAAAAACAAGTTTTAGTGACTCTAACCTAAGTTAATGTAAACTTCCGACATCAACTGTACATGATAATTTTACAAAATCTTTTCTGAAAAAAATCCTACTTAATGTCTTTTAAGACAGTTTTGAAAACAATGTTCTCGTTCCTACAATGACTCAGGGGTTAATAACACTGATACCTAAGCCTAAAAAATAAGTGGTGCTCATCGATAACTGGCGTCCAATTTGTTTCTTAATAATGACTGTAAAATATTAGCCTTAATTAAAGAAGTCCTGAATGCAATCATTGATGAAACACAGTCTGGCTATATGAGGAACATACATATTTCTAACAATATCAGACTAGTATTAGACATACTTGACTACTCAGACCTAATAACCGAGGATAGCTTCATAATATTTTTAGATTTTTATAAAGCATTTGACACAGCAGAGCATCACTTCCTCATCCACTCCTTTGAGAAATTTGGCTTAGTTTTGTTTTGTAAGGCTATTAAGACTATACAAATGGTAACAGCTCTATCAAACTGAAACATGGCACCTCACCTAGATTTGAGTTAAAGAGAGGAATTAGACAAGGTTGTCCTATCTCTCCATATCTGTTTTTATTAATCACCCAACTTCTTACAAATTCTTTAAATAATAGTCCTGTACAAGGTATTTCCATAGCTGGTAAAGAAATTATTATAAGCCAGCTGGCTGACGATACCTCACTTTTTCTGAAAGACGCTAACAAAATTCCCATATTGATCAATGTGATACAATCCTTTTCAAAGCATCTGGTCTATATCTTAACATTAATAAATGTGAACTCATGGCTGTCAAAGATTGTGTGACACCTTCATATATATATTTTTTTCTTCTTTTTTTTCTCACCTTTATTTAACCAGGTAGGCTAGTTGAGAACAAGTTCTCATTTCCAACTGCAACCTGTCCAAGAGAAAGCATAGCAATTAGACACATACAACAACACAGAGTTACACATGGAATAAACAAAACATAGTCAATAATACAGTAGAACAAAAGAAAACAAAAAGTCTATATACAGTGAGTGCAAATGAGGTAAGATAAGGGAGTTAAGGCAATAAATAGGCCATGGTGGTGAAGTAATTACAATGTAGCAATTAAAACACTGGAATGGTAGATGTGCAGAAGTTGAATGTGCAAGTAGAGATACTGGGGTGCAAAGGAGCAAGATAAATAAATAAATACAGTATGGGGGTGAGGTAGGTAGATAGATGGGCAGTTTACAGATGGGCTATGTACAGGTGCAGTGATCTGTGAGCTGTTCTGACAGTTGGTGCTTAAAGCTAGTGAGGGAGATATGAGTCTGCAGCTTCAGAGATTTTTGCAGTTCGTTCCAGTCATTGGCAGGTGACCAGTGAGATATACCTGCTGGAATGCGTGCTTCGGGAGTGGGTGCTGCTATGGTGACCAGTGAGCTGAGATAAGGTGGGGCTTTACCTAGCAGACACTTGTAGATAACCTGTAGCCAGTGGGTTTGGCGACAGTATGAAGCGAGGGCCAACCAACGAGAGCGTACAGGTCGCAATGGTGGGTAGTGTATGGGGCTTTGGTGACAAAACGGATGGCACTGTGATAGACTGCATCCAGTTTGTTGAGTAGAGTGTTGGAGGCAATTTTATAGATGACATCACCGGTCGAGGATCAGTAGGATGGTCAGTTTTACGAGGGTATGTTTGGCAGCATGAGTGGAGGATGCTTTGTTGCGATATAGGAAGCCAATTCTAGATTTAATTTTGGATTGGAGATGCTTAATGTGAGTCTGGAAGGAGAGTTTACAGTCTAACCAGACACCTAGGTATTTGTAGTTGACCATGTATTCTAAGTCAGAGCCGTCCAGAGTGATGCTGGATGGGCGAGCAGGTGCGGGCAGTGATCGGTTGAATAGTATGTATTTAGTTTTACTTAGCGTTTAAGAGCAGTTGGAGACCACAGAAGGAGAGTTGTATAGCATTGAAGCTCGTCTGGAGGTTAGTTAACACAGTGTCCAAAGAGGGGCCAGAAGTATACAGAATGTTGTTGTCTGCGTAGAGGTGTATCAGAGAATCACCAGCAGCAAGAGCAACATCATTGATGTATAGAGAAGATAGTCGGCCCGAGAATTGAATCCTGTGGCACCCCCATAGAGACTGCCAGAGGTCCGGACAACAGGCCCTCCGATTTGACACACTGAACACTATCAGAGAAGTAGTTGGTAAACCAGGTGAGGCAATCATTTGAGAAACCAAGGCTGTCGTAGGTCTGCCAATAAGAATGTGGTGATTGACAGAGTCAAAAGCCTTGGCCAGGTCGATGAATATGGCTGCACAGTAATGTCTCTTATCGTTAGCAGTTATGATGTTGTTTAGGACCTTGAGCGTGGCTGAGTGCACCCATGACCAGCTCTGAAACCAGATTGCATAGCGGAGAAGGTACGGTGGCAGTTAGCAGACCCGGGGCAGTCAAGCAAGCAGTTAGCAGGGGCTAGGAGTTAGCAGACCGGGTTATCAAGGAAGCAGTTAGCAGGGCTAGGAGTTCGCAGACCGGGGCAGTCAAGCAAGCAGTTAGCAGGGGCTATGAGTTAGCAGACCGGGGCAGTCAAGCAAGCAGTTAGCAGGGGCTAGGAGTTAGCAGACCAGGGCAGTCAAGCTAGCAGTTAGCAGGGGCTAGGAGTTAGCAGACCGGGGGCAGTCAAGCAAGCAGTTAGCAGGGGGCTAGGAGTTAGCAGACGGGTTATCAAGGAAGCAGTTAGCAGGGGCTAGGAGTTATGGGGCCGGGGCAGTCAAGCAAGCAGTTAGCAGGGGCTATGAGTTAGCAGACCGGGCAGTCAAGCAAGCAGTTAGCAGGGGCTAGAGTTAGCAGACCGGGGCAGTCAAGCTAGCAGTTAGCAGGGGCTAGGAGTTAGCAGACCGGGGCAGTCAAGCAAGCAGTTAGCAGGGGCTAGGAGTTAGCAGACCGGGGCAGTCAAGCTAGCAGTTAGTAGACCGGGGCTAACAAGTTCAGCCTCCGAGGGAGACGTCACGATGGGGTATAAATGCTGTTTTTGCCTCTTCGTGCGGTGACGTCGATAGACCAGGCGTGGAGTTAGTAGGGTTCCAAGTAGCTCTAGGTAGGTAGCAGGCCTGGCAGGTTGGCAGAATGGGCCTTCATGCGGCGTCTCGCCTGAGGGGCCTGTTGGAATCCTCCGGGCAGATTATGTCGGTATTCCAGTCATAGAGGATTGGTGGGATTCCATGCCCCTTAATATAATGGTATTCCAGTAAAAGAAGAACCTTTCATATTTAGGCATAACCATTACCAAGGATCAAGAGTCTAGAGGCTTACTAAATGTTAACCCTCTTATTAAAAACACCCAGAAGAAGCTAAATCAATGGCTACAGAGGGACTTATCTTTAAAGGAAGAGTCCTAATAACCAAGGCTGAAGGTATCTCTAGACTAACATATGGCGCTCTGTCTTCCAAATCTTGGTAAAATCAGCAAGGAGATAGACCAGATGCTTTTCAACTTTCTGTGAGAAGAACAGTACCCATTACATGAGAGAAAACTGTGTAAGAGAATGAGAATGGTGGGCTGAATTTTCTGGACTTTACTACCTTTAAATAATATATTTTAAGATCAATTGGATTAAACAATTCTTAAGAAGACCCACTTCTATGTGGAATTGTATTCCTCATCATGTATTCTCTACTTTTGGTGGCCTTAAGTTCATGTTGGTTTGAAAATCATAATATTGACAAAATTCAGAGTGAAACTCTTTTCATCAGCAGGTTTTCTTGTCATGTTTGTCCTTCATTTATAAGCATAATTTTTCTCACACAGGTATTATATATGGAATAATTAGGATATATTGTATAAAAATACTTCTTTGTTTTTAGAATATTGGTCCCGAAATAATATCCTATTGGTGAGCCAACTTGTAAATGCATAGTTTTTAACTTAGTTATCATCAGGAATTCTTATCACTTTACAAGTTCCCTATAACACCTAAATATTTTGCAATTGTTTTAGATGCCATTCCCTCAGGTGTTGCTTTTATTATTCAGGAACGTGTCAAGAACTGACCCACAGAACCTGCCTTCTATTAACCCTGTTGACTCATCAATAGGAAATATCTGTTTCTCTTTGGTCCATTCAACAACAGAGATACGAACCTTATCATCATGCCTTATTGGAATGGATTTATTGATAATATCAGTTGGGAAAGTTTGGATGTTACACACACATACCTACTTGTTAACAAAATTAAGGAAGTTTCCTTTAAAATTGTTCATAAATATTATCCCCAATCACCATATGAAGAAGTTTAAGGAAAACATCAGCTCAAATTGTTCCTTTTGTAATGACCACCTAGAAAACATTGTTGCATCTTATTTGGCATTGTATTTATGTAAAGAAACTGTGGCAAGACTTCAGTAGATTTATAATTGAACACATTTATGAAGATTTCACTATTGTGGAGAAATGTACTGCTTGGATTCTTTACCTACTATAAGTTGAAATACCTTTATGTAATTACTTTCATTATTCTTTTGGCCAAATTTTATTCACAAATGTATTACTTAAACAAAACATCACATTTTATTACCTTACAAAAATAAATTGAACTATATTTTAAGACGTTAGGTACTCTACTAACAAAAAAGCTGTTAGAATTATAAGTGTATGTTTGTCCTTCTAGGTCCTTGTGTAATGTGATGTTGTAACCCCAGCCCACTAGTGTCCATTGTATATTATTTATATATACTTGTGTTACAGTGTACTTTCTGTAATGATGTGGCGCAATTCAGTGGGGCCTATGTAGGCTTTAAACATTTTTTTATTAACAACAAATCAATACATAAAGCACATGAGGGAACACAAGCATACATAGATTATAAACAATGGACAATCGAGCTAGGGGCGGGGCTAGGGGTACAATATCACATTACAATTACACAAGGACCTTAAGGGACATGCATATACTTACAATTCTAACAGCTTTTTTGTTAGTAGAGCATTTAACCGTCTTAAAATACAGTTTTTCTTTTTGTAGGTACGAAAATTTGGTGTTCTGTTTGAAATGTACATGTGTGTATATGAAATTTGGCCAAAAGAATAATGAAATTAATTACATAAAAATGTTTCACCTTTTTCGGACCTATGGAGACACGCAGAGGCCAAATTGAGCTCTTTTCCGCATCGCTGTGCGACTCTCAAATGTGTAATAATATGGATGGCGCCGTATAGCTCCACACATTGACATGATTGGTTGACGGTAGGTGAGGGCGGGAGGTCCTGTATAACAAACTCCTTCCATATCACAGTAATGCTGCACGGCCAACTCAAAGCAGCAGATTTACCATGCAGCGCCTTTAAGGCTAAGCAGTGAATGATTGCATCTCAGGAAAAACTACAAGTCCCATTCTGCAACCTGGATGGTGTATGACGCCATGATCTCTACAGCTCGTTTGTGTTGTCTTTTTGCGAGCGGAAACGACGCTGAGATGTCTGGGTATAAAAGAAACCAACATGGGTAACGTTGTGGTGATGTACCGCTGACGACCTTGATCATAGGCAGTCATGCGGCGATACAAGGCCGCTTGTGCGCGGTACAGGCGTTAGATGTTTTAAATCCACCGTATAGGCCATTTGTATGCCTTTCATCAATGCCGTTCTGAGCTATCCAGTAAGCTAGAAGAACATCCGAACAATTAAAGATGCTGGATGAACTTCCAGTTAGTTAAACAGCAATAACGTTCCTCATCATTATTTGTCTTGTTTAGTCGGCCCATCATTTGCGTAGCAGTAAAGTACCCCTGGGTGTAGGCTTGTTGGTGTTGGTTTTCTGTTCTAGCGCAATGTAAAATACAATTCTTGTAGCCTATTACCCACCCCTCTTTGAGAGCATCTTTGTCATACAAATATAGTGTATTCATTTGCCTGCTAGCTGTCGATTCATGCAGCAGCATGTAATGATTCCCATGGAATCAGACCCAAATATGTTTAGCTTGGGGTGGCCCTTTTTTAAGGGCGTATACTCGCTTAGAATAAAGAGTCGGTTGCTTTACATGCACACATAATGTTTCGGTGTCTTATTTATATATATATATATTTCATAAATACTTTTGAACGTCTCTTTTGGCCAGTGTTTTAGTGTGCAGTGTGTGATTCACTGTTTTCCACACCATTGTGTTTAACCTTAATGCAGATTTATTGTGTGTGTGTGTTGTTGAACTTCTCAGTCTTCTGCAGGGAATTCGTTTTACAGACATGGTTGAACCTCCAGTCGTGGCAGGAACCAAGTTGGTCATGGAGGGCTTGACACTGCCAGTTGAGACAGTTGAACAAACAGTAGAAGTTGAGGAACAACCAATACTTACAGGTGAACAATACATGGAAACGGATGAACAATACATGGAAACTTATGAACAACCAATGGAGACTGGGTTACAACCAGTGGTAACTGAAGAACAACCAATGGAGACTGGGTTACAACCAGTGGCAACTGAAGAACAACCAATGAGTGAACTGCTACTTGTCACAGAAGAGGCTTCTGAGTGTGTCTCAGACCCCACTGCTTCTACGGAGATCATTCTTGAACTATCCGCTGTTCCTCTAGAGTCTGCTGCTCCTGAAGAGTGGGAACTGGGCCAACCTGAGGATGCACAGAAGGCGACCCATGTGGATGACGTGGCCGCTAGTGACAGAAAAAATATTCCCCCCCAAGAAGAACAGAATGGAGCCACTCAAGATGGACATGTCCAGGCTGCCAAAAATGGTGACTCCGCTCACATGTGAGTATTGAACTTCTTCTCTAGTAGTCTTCCGTGATTGGTTACCATGTAATACATTTTTGTATTTCTCTTTCAAGGCTTTAGTATTGCAGACAGAATCTCATAATTTCCCCTGTAGTGTTTTTAGGCTATTTATTTGTAGTTCTTGCATAAGCAGTTAAGCTATTACGACAGTTCATTCATTTTTTTGCTCTTCTAGTAACCTCCATTGTGTGTTAATATGGGTTTGAAGCTGGGATACAAGTGTTCTTTCCGCTAATCCCTTCTCCCTCCCCCCAGCTTCCCAGATCTCTATGCAGTGCCTGGAGTGTCACATCATCTTCAGCGACCACAAGAGCAAAGAGCGCCACCTCAAGCAGAGTCACCCGGCAGAGTATGAGCAATGCATGCTGGGGGATGCCCTGTTTGCCTGCTACGTCTGTGACCGCCAATTCACTAACTCCAGTGACCTCATGCTTCATCAGCGTGCACACACGGAAAAGACACCCTTCAAGTGCCCCATCTGTGGTGAGGCCTTTAGCCGTTCCTCTGAGCTCACCCTCCATAAGAAGCTTCACTTCGGCCTGTACGGATACACCTGCGCAGACTGTGGAAAACCCTGCAAGACACTCACCTTACTGAAGTATCACCGCCGCACGCACACAGGGGAGAGGCCCTATGTCTGTAAGGAGTGTGGCAAGAGGTTTAGCATGTCCAAGGCCCTCCAGAAACACGCACTAGCGCATTTGCCGGAAGGAATGAAAGGAGACGTTGGAGGGATCACACCACCGATGAAGTCACAGCTAAAGAAGAATAGTGGTGAGTACTGAAAAACATGTTTGTTTTCATGTCATACAACTACTGTGCTATAATGGGATGTGCAGTGAAATACTCGTGATATACACTATACAGTGATTAAGCTAGTGATATACACTATATAGTGATTAAGCTAGTGATTCTATGCAGAACCAAACCTTTA